>NC_080057.1:8047397-8352397 GCF_026212465.1 Amaranthus tricolor
ATCAAACTCTTTGATGTAGTCTTCCACTGAATCGCCATTTTGTTGTAAAGTGCTCCACTTCACATATTGGCTTTGCTTATAATTGTGAGGAATAAAACGGTCTCTCATCCGTTTCTTTAACTTGTTCCAAGTTGATATGGGAGCTTTACCCCTAAGGGTACGTGCCCTTTGTTCTCCTTGCAACCAACTGTCACCATAGCCCTTCAGTTTCACCTTGGCTATCTTATATTTCTGCACTTCTTCTTGAATATCCTTGTACTTAAAGTACCTTTCCAATGATTTCTCCCACTCCAGGTACTTCTCTGGATCAAGTGACCCATCAAAGGAAGGGACGTCTACTTTGAGACTCCTATCCTCCCTCCTAGGTGGAGGTTCTTCATCTTGATCTCTCCTATCTTGCTCCTTCAAGAGTCTTGCCATTAAGGCAGCAAGATTCCCTTGTAGATTGGCATTAGTTTCGGCCAATCTTTCTTGACTAGCAATGGAACGATTTAGAGCTTCCAAAGCTACCCTCAAATCTTGATTCTCTCCCATGATATGTAGGTATTCGACCCCTTTGGAAGTGTTTAGAAAAACTCCCCCTACCTGACGCGCCAAATGATGTGTAAACAAGACGAGAAACCTTGTTACAAAATGATAAGTTAAAGGGGTCACACGTTTTTTGGTATATTTTTTTAGTATGATCAGATTAGTTAGGGGAACTCTCACCCTAAACTTGAGGATATAACAAGGAGGAACACTCACTCACTTGTTTGGGTGTAGCTTAGATTAGGGAACTCTCACCAAATCGTCAACTACAAGCTTTAGTTTTAGGAACTCTCACTAAAACTCTAACTCTTCAAATTTGGAACACTCAAATTTGGACAATTAAAATTGACTAAACACAAGTCAAGTTCAATAAACAAAACACAAGTTTTTTGGCAAATTTCTGGATATCTTTTTCATTCATCAAAGTATGCTATATATAGCATTCTTACAACCTTTCACTTGCCTAAATAAATTCAACAAAAGAAAATAAAAAGACAACAAAATAAAAGAGGATTAAGTGGCTAATCAATGTCCACATTAATCTCCATTACACACACTTAAGACTAATTAAACAAAGCTTAAAACTAGGATAAATGTTCAGCAATTAATCTCTCAAAAACTGTTCAATACCGTCATTCAAAGCTGCCCCTTGAATTCCAAAACCGCCGCTTTAAATGAGATTAAAAACAAGCTGCCCCTTGAATTCCAAAACTGCCGCTTTAAATGAGATTAAAAACTAGCTTTAAATCTCCTTAAGACATACCCCTTTGTATTCCAAAACTGCAGCTTTAAATGAGATTGAAAACCATCTTTAAATCTCCTTAAAACACGCCCCTTTGAATTCCAAAACTGTTTGGAATTTATTCCTTGTAACCGACATTAATTCACACGTGTATTGAAGCTTGAAAAACCCCCAATTACTTGATGCTTTCAACAAGGTTAATTACACTAAGTGAAGTGCAACCCCTTGTAAAAATTATTGGACCAAAACCGTGCATAGGATTAAAGAAGGACTTGGACAAAAATAATTCCCTTGCATTGGATTGGACTTGGACATCTTGGACACTTGTACCTTGACCATCTTGGTCATCCTCCTCTTCTTCAAAGGGAATTGCCCTCAATTCTTCATCATCATAATATAGTGCAAGATCACCCACATTGAACGTACTTGAGACGCCATGCCTTCCACCCAAATCAACCTTGTATGCATTGTCATTGATCTTTTCCACTACTTCAAATGGACCTTCAGGTCGTGGCATGAGCTTGTTTTTCCTTTGACTAGGAAATCTTTCTTTCCTCATGTAAATCCACACTAAGTCACCAACTTCAAAGTTCTTCACGTTCCTAACTCTTTTGTTGGCTTGTTTCTTGTAAGTCTCATTGGCCTTTTCAATATTCTTCCTCACTTCCTTGTGAATCTTGACCATGAACTCGGCTTGCTCTTTTGCACCTCCATGCACAAACTTATCTTGAGGTAGAGCAATAAGATCAATAGGAACATAGGGATTAACCCCGTAGACTACTTCAAAAGGTGAATACCTTGTAGTAGCACTAGGAGTCCTATTGTAAGCAAACTCGGCATGAGCAAGCTTAACATCCCATTCCTTAGTACTCTTATTAACTAAGGTCCTAAGCAAAGAACCAAGCACTCTATTCACCACTTCGGTTTGACCATCGGTTTGTGGATGGTGTGAAGTAGAAAACAGTAACTTTGTTCCCATTAGGCGCCATATTGATTTCCAAAAATGACTAAGGAACTTTGTATCACGATCAGACACAATGGTGCATGGCACCCCATGAAAACGAACCACTTCCTCAAAATATAGCTTAGCCACTTTCATGGCATCTTCAGTTTTATGACATGGAATGAAGTGAGCCATTTTTGAGAACCTATCAACAACCACCATTATTGAATCTTTACCCCTTTGAGTTCTAGGTAAAACTACAATAAAATCCATACTAATATCTTCTCAAGGTCTCTCGGGAACTGGCAAAGGCTTGTAAAGACTCTTATGGAACACCATCTTTGCCCTTTGACAAGTAGAGCAACGACTAACCACATGATGAACCGTGGCTGACATCTTTGGCCAATAAAAGTGAGCTTGAAGAAGCTCCATTGTCTTTTGAATCCCAACGTGACCAGCCAGACCTCCTCCATGAACTTCATGAATCAACAAACTTCTAATTGGACACTTAGGAATGCATAATCTATTTCCCTTGAAAAGAAAACCATCATGTAAGGAAAATAAATCATAAACTCCATGAACACATTTCTCCATGACGTCATTAAAATCACCATCTTCCTTGTAGTACTCTTTGATCAAATCAAAACCAAGGACCTTTGCTTCAACAACTCCAAGAAAATTATGCCTCCTAGATAAGGCATCCGCAACAACATTAGCTTTTCCACTTTTGTACTTAGAGGAAAAGTTAAAGGTTTGCAAGAACTCCACCCACTTAGCATGCCTCGAATTCAGCTTCTTTTGGCCATGAATGAATCTTAAAGACTCATGATCAGAATGTAGTATGAACGGTTGTGGCCTCAAATAATGTGACCAATGATCTAAAGCTCTTACCATTGCATAGAACTCTTTATCATAGGTGGAATAATTCAGCTTGCCTTGGCTCAACTTCTCGCTAAAATAAGCGATTGGACGTCCTTCTTGGATCAACACGGCGCCAATTCCTCTCCCACTTGCATCACATTCAACCTCAAACGGCTTGGAAAAATTTGGAAGTGCAAGAATAGGAGTGTTGCACATTTTTTCCTTCACTTCTTCAAAGGCCTTTTGAGCTTGTGGAGTCCACTCGAACGCCCCCTTTTTAGTACACTCAGTTATAGGAGCCATGAGTGTGCTAAAATTCTTGATAAACCTTCTATAGAAAGAAGCCAGTCCATGAAAAGAACGGACCTCCGTGAGTGTTTTAGGACTAGGCCATGATTGAATTGCTTCAATCTTGCTAGGATCCACCTTCACGCCATCACCTGAAAATTTGGTGATGAAAATGTGTTGCCTTTGTGGTGCCAAGGGCTCCTCCACACGTGCTTGCAATGCCCTTCTAACCACTAAATTGGTGTTGTCCTCCATCTCCGGAAAGCAATCATCTTCCCCATCCTCTTCCTTAGGACTTTCAGTCTCCTCTTCTTCAGTTTCAAATTCCTCCCAATTTATGTTTTGGGTGGCTATGAGCCTAACCTCTTGCATGGTTAAGGCCTTTGAATTAGGACAATCCTTTTTGAAATGTCCTCTACCTCCACACTTGTAACAGACAATGTCGCTAAGTTTGAAGTCTTTCTTGTCTTTCTTAGGTGATTCATTTGACTTGCTAAAGGAAGAACCCTCCTTCACGGTGAAGGGTGGTTTGCGCACCACTGGAGTAGTGGTAGGCGTTTTCTTCTTTTTCCTCCTAGCATCAAACTTGGTCACAAGTTTGCAAGCTTCCACAAACGTGAGGTTAGTGTAACCTTCAAGCTTGTCTTGTAATTCTTGATCCAACCCAGCTACAAAACGCCCCATTTTGAGCTCTTCATTTTCAGTTACTTCACACACAATGGCAAGCCTATCAAACTCTTTGATGTAGTCTTCCACTGAATCGCCATTTTGTTGTAAAGTGCTCCACTTCACATATTGGCTTTGCTTATAATTGTGAGGAATAAAACGGTCTCTCATCCGTTTCTTTAACTTGTTCCAAGTTGATATGGGAGCTTTACCCCTAAGGGTACGTGCCCTTTGTTCTCCTTGCAACCAACTGTCACCATAGCCCTTCAGTTTCACCTTGGCTATCTTATATTTCTGCACTTCTTCTTGAATATCCTTGTACTTAAAGTACCTTTCCAATGATTTCTCCCACTCCAGGTACTTCTCTGGATCAAGTGACCCATCAAAGGAAGGGACGTCTACTTTGAGACTCCTATCCTCCCTCCTAGGTGGAGGTTCTTCATCTTGATCTCTCCTATCTTGCTCCTTCAAGAGTCTTGCCATTAAGGCAGCAAGATTCCCTTGTAGATTGGCATTAGTTTCGGCCAATCTTTCTTGACTAGCAATGGAACGATTTAGAGCTTCCAAAGCTACCCTCAAATCTTGATTCTCTCCCATGATATGTAGGTATTCGACCCCTTTGGAAGTGTTTAGAAAAACTCCCCCTACCTGACGCGCCAAATGATGTGTAAACAAGACGAGAAACCTTGTTACAAAATGATAAGTTAAAGGGGTCACACGTTTTTTGGTATATTTTTTTAGTATGATCAGATTAGTTAGGGGAACTCTCACCCTAAACTTGAGGATATAACAAGGAGGAACACTCACTCACTTGTTTGGGTGTAGCTTAGATTAGGGAACTCTCACCAAATCGTCAACTACAAGCTTTAGTTTTAGGAACTCTCACTAAAACTCTAACTCTTCAAATTTGGAACACTCAAATTTGGACAATTAAAATTGACTAAACACAAGTCAAGTTCAATAAACAAAACACAAGTTTTTTGGCAAATTTCTGGATATCTTTTTCATTCATCAAAGTATGCTATATATAGCATTCTTACAACCTTTCACTTGCCTAAATAAATTCAACAAAAGAAAATAAAAAGACAACAAAATAAAAGAGGATTAAGTGGCTAATCAATGTCCACATTAATCTCCATTACACACACTTAAGACTAATTAAACAAAGCTTAAAACTAGGATAAATGTTCAGCAATTAATCTCTCAAAAACTGTTCAATACCGTCATTCAAAGCTGCCCCTTGAATTCCAAAACCGCCGCTTTAAATGAGATTAAAAACAAGCTGCCCCTTGAATTCCAAAACTGCCGCTTTAAATGAGATTAAAAACTAGCTTTAAATCTCCTTAAGACATACCCCTTTGTATTCCAAAACTGCAGCTTTAAATGAGATTGAAAACCATCTTTAAATCTCCTTAAAACACGCCCCTTTGAATTCCAAAACTGTTTGGAATTTATTCCTTGTAACCGACATTAATTCACACGTGTATTGAAGCTTGAAAAACCCCCAATTACTTGATGCTTTCAACAAGGTTAATTACACTAAGTGAAGTGCAACCCCTTGTAAAAATTATTGGACCAAAACCGTGCATAGGATTAAAGAAGGACTTGGACAAAAATAATTCCCTTGCATTGGATTGGACTTGGACATCTTGGACACTTGTACCTTGACCATCTTGGTCATCCTCCTCTTCTTCAAAGGGAATTGCCCTCAATTCTTCATCATCATAATATAGTGCAAGATCACCCACATTGAACGTACTTGAGACGCCATGCCTTCCACCCAAATCAACCTTGTATGCATTGTCATTGATCTTTTCCACTACTTCAAATGGACCTTCAGGTCGTGGCATGAGCTTGTTTTTCCTTTGACTAGGAAATCTTTCTTTCCTCATGTAAATCCACACTAAGTCACCAACTTCAAAGTTCTTCACGTTCCTAACTCTTTTGTTGGCTTGTTTCTTGTAAGTCTCATTGGCCTTTTCAATATTCTTCCTCACTTCCTTGTGAATCTTGACCATGAACTCGGCTTGCTCTTTTGCACCTCCATGCACAAACTTATCTTGAGGTAGAGCAATAAGATCAATAGGAACATAGGGATTAACCCCGTAGACTACTTCAAAAGGTGAATACCTTGTAGTAGCACTAGGAGTCCTATTGTAAGCAAACTCGGCATGAGCAAGCTTAACATCCCATTCCTTAGTACTCTTATTAACTAAGGTCCTAAGCAAAGAACCAAGCACTCTATTCACCACTTCGGTTTGACCATCGGTTTGTGGATGGTGTGAAGTAGAAAACAGTAACTTTGTTCCCATTAGGCGCCATATTGATTTCCAAAAATGACTAAGGAACTTTGTATCACGATCAGACACAATGGTGCATGGCACCCCATGAAAACGAACCACTTCCTCAAAATATAGCTTAGCCACTTTCATGGCATCTTCAGTTTTATGACATGGAATGAAGTGAGCCATTTTTGAGAACCTATCAACAACCACCATTATTGAATCTTTACCCCTTTGAGTTCTAGGTAAAACTACAATAAAATCCATACTAATATCTTCTCAAGGTCTCTCGGGAACTGGCAAAGGCTTGTAAAGACTCTTATGGAACACCATCTTTGCCCTTTGACAAGTAGAGCAACGACTAACCACATGATGAACCGTGGCTGACATCTTTGGCCAATAAAAGTGAGCTTGAAGAAGCTCCATTGTCTTTTGAATCCCAACGTGACCAGCCAGACCTCCTCCATGAACTTCATGAATCAACAAACTTCTAATTGGACACTTAGGAATGCATAATCTATTTCCCTTGAAAAGAAAACCATCATGTAAGGAAAATAAATCATAAACTCCATGAACACATTTCTCCATGACGTCATTAAAATCACCATCTTCCTTGTAGTACTCTTTGATCAAATCAAAACCAAGGACCTTTGCTTCAACAACTCCAAGAAAATTATGCCTCCTAGATAAGGCATCCGCAACAACATTAGCTTTTCCACTTTTGTACTTAGAGGAAAAGTTAAAGGTTTGCAAGAACTCCACCCACTTAGCATGCCTCGAATTCAGCTTCTTTTGGCCATGAATGAATCTTAAAGACTCATGATCAGAATGTAGTATGAACGGTTGTGGCCTCAAATAATGTGACCAATGATCTAAAGCTCTTACCATTGCATAGAACTCTTTATCATAGGTGGAATAATTCAGCTTGCCTTGGCTCAACTTCTCGCTAAAATAAGCGATTGGACGTCCTTCTTGGATCAACACGGCGCCAATTCCTCTCCCACTTGCATCACATTCAACCTCAAACGGCTTGGAAAAATTTGGAAGTGCAAGAATAGGAGTGTTGCACATTTTTTCCTTCACTTCTTCAAAGGCCTTTTGAGCTTGTGGAGTCCACTCGAACGCCCCCTTTTTAGTACACTCAGTTATAGGAGCCATGAGTGTGCTAAAATTCTTGATAAACCTTCTATAGAAAGAAGCCAGTCCATGAAAAGAACGGACCTCCGTGAGTGTTTTAGGACTAGGCCATGATTGAATTGCTTCAATCTTGCTAGGATCCACCTTCACGCCATCACCTGAAAATTTGGTGATGAAAATGTGTTGCCTTTGTGGTGCCAAGGGCTCCTCCACACGTGCTTGCAATGCCCTTCTAACCACTAAATTGGTGTTGTCCTCCATCTCCGGAAAGCAATCATCTTCCCCATCCTCTTCCTTAGGACTTTCAGTCTCCTCTTCTTCAGTTTCAAATTCCTCCCAATTTATGTTTTGGGTGGCTATGAGCCTAACCTCTTGCATGGTTAAGGCCTTTGAATTAGGACAATCCTTTTTGAAATGTCCTCTACCTCCACACTTGTAACAGACAATGTCGCTAAGTTTGAAGTCTTTCTTGTCTTTCTTAGGTGATTCATTTGACTTGCTAAAGGAAGAACCCTCCTTCACGGTGAAGGGTGGTTTGCGCACCACTGGAGTAGTGGTAGGCGTTTTCTTCTTTTTCCTCCTAGCATCAAACTTGGTCACAAGTTTGCAAGCTTCCACAAACGTGAGGTTAGTGTAACCTTCAAGCTTGTCTTGTAATTCTTGATCCAACCCAGCTACAAAACGCCCCATTTTGAGCTCTTCATTTTCAGTTACTTCACACACAATGGCAAGCCTATCAAACTCTTTGATGTAGTCTTCCACTGAATCGCCATTTTGTTGTAAAGTGCTCCACTTCACATATTGGCTTTGCTTATAATTGTGAGGAATAAAACGGTCTCTCATCCGTTTCTTTAACTTGTTCCAAGTTGATATGGGAGCTTTACCCCTAAGGGTACGTGCCCTTTGTTCTCCTTGCAACCAACTGTCACCATAGCCCTTCAGTTTCACCTTGGCTATCTTATATTTCTGCACTTCTTCTTGAATATCCTTGTACTTAAAGTACCTTTCCAATGATTTCTCCCACTCCAGGTACTTCTCTGGATCAAGTGACCCATCAAAGGAAGGGACGTCTACTTTGAGACTCCTATCCTCCCTCCTAGGTGGAGGTTCTTCATCTTGATCTCTCCTATCTTGCTCCTTCAAGAGTCTTGCCATTAAGGCAGCAAGATTCCCTTGTAGATTGGCATTAGTTTCGGCCAATCTTTCTTGACTAGCAATGGAACGATTTAGAGCTTCCAAAGCTACCCTCAAATCTTGATTCTCTCCCATGATATGTAGGTATTCGACCCCTTTGGAAGTGTTTAGAAAAACTCCCCCTACCTGACGCGCCAAATGATGTGTAAACAAGACGAGAAACCTTGTTACAAAATGATAAGTTAAAGGGGTCACACGTTTTTTGGTATATTTTTTTAGTATGATCAGATTAGTTAGGGGAACTCTCACCCTAAACTTGAGGATATAACAAGGAGGAACACTCACTCACTTGTTTGGGTGTAGCTTAGATTAGGGAACTCTCACCAAATCGTCAACTACAAGCTTTAGTTTTAGGAACTCTCACTAAAACTCTAACTCTTCAAATTTGGAACACTCAAATTTGGACAATTAAAATTGACTAAACACAAGTCAAGTTCAATAAACAAAACACAAGTTTTTTGGCAAATTTCTGGATATCTTTTTCATTCATCAAAGTATGCTATATATAGCATTCTTACAACCTTTCACTTGCCTAAATAAATTCAACAAAAGAAAATAAAAAGACAACAAAATAAAAGAGGATTAAGTGGCTAATCAATGTCCACATTAATCTCCATTACACACACTTAAGACTAATTAAACAAAGCTTAAAACTAGGATAAATGTTCAGCAATTAATCTCTCAAAAACTGTTCAATACCGTCATTCAAAGCTGCCCCTTGAATTCCAAAACCGCCGCTTTAAATGAGATTAAAAACAAGCTGCCCCTTGAATTCCAAAACTGCCGCTTTAAATGAGATTAAAAACTAGCTTTAAATCTCCTTAAGACATACCCCTTTGTATTCCAAAACTGCAGCTTTAAATGAGATTGAAAACCATCTTTAAATCTCCTTAAAACACGCCCCTTTGAATTCCAAAACTGTTTGGAATTTATTCCTTGTAACCGACATTAATTCACACGTGTATTGAAGCTTGAAAAACCCCCAATTACTTGATGCTTTCAACAAGGTTAATTACACTAAGTGAAGTGCAACCCCTTGTAAAAATTATTGGACCAAAACCGTGCATAGGATTAAAGAAGGACTTGGACAAAAATAATTCCCTTGCATTGGATTGGACTTGGACATCTTGGACACTTGTACCTTGACCATCTTGGTCATCCTCCTCTTCTTCAAAGGGAATTGCCCTCAATTCTTCATCATCATAATATAGTGCAAGATCACCCACATTGAACGTACTTGAGACGCCATGCCTTCCACCCAAATCAACCTTGTATGCATTGTCATTGATCTTTTCCACTACTTCAAATGGACCTTCAGCTCGTGGCATGAGCTTGTTTTTCCTTTGACTAGGAAATCTTTCTTTCCTCATGTAAATCCACACTAAGTCACCAACTTCAAAGTTCTTCACGTTCCTAACTCTTTTGTTGGCTTGTTTCTTGTAAGTCTCATTGGCCTTTTCAATATTCTTCCTCACTTCCTTGTGAATCTTGACCATGAACTCGGCTTGCTCTTTTGCACCTCCATGCACAAACTTATCTTGAGGTAGAGCAATAAGATCAATAGGAACATAGGGATTAACCCCGTAGACTACTTCAAAAGGTGAATACCTTGTAGTAGCACTAGGAGTCCTATTGTAAGCAAACTCGGCATGAGCAAGCTTAACATCCCATTCCTTAGTACTCTTATTAACTAAGGTCCTAAGCAAAGAACCAAGCACTCTATTCACCACTTCGGTTTGACCATCGGTTTGTGGATGGTGTGAAGTAGAAAACAGTAACTTTGTTCCCATTAGGCGCCATATTGATTTCCAAAAATGACTAAGGAACTTTGTATCACGATCAGACACAATGGTGCATGGCACCCCATGAAAACGAACCACTTCCTCAAAATATAGCTTAGCCACTTTCATGGCATCTTCAGTTTTATGACATGGAATGAAGTGAGCCATTTTTGAGAACCTATCAACAACCACCATTATTGAATCTTTACCCCTTTGAGTTCTAGGTAAAACTACAATAAAATCCATACTAATATCTTCTCAAGGTCTCTCGGGAACTGGCAAAGGCTTGTAAAGACTCTTATGGAACACCATCTTTGCCCTTTGACAAGTAGAGCAACGACTAACCACATGATGAACCGTGGCTGACATCTTTGGCCAATAAAAGTGAGCTTGAAGAAGCTCCATTGTCTTTTGAATCCCAACGTGACCAGCCAGACCTCCTCCATGAACTTCATGAATCAACAAACTTCTAATTGGACACTTAGGAATGCATAATCTATTTCCCTTGAAAAGAAAACCATCATGTAAGGAAAATAAATCATAAACTCCATGAACACATTTCTCCATGACGTCATTAAAATCACCATCTTCCTTGTAGTACTCTTTGATCAAATCAAAACCAAGGACCTTTGCTTCAACAACTCCAAGAAAATTATGCCTCCTAGATAAGGCATCCGCAACAACATTAGCTTTTCCACTTTTGTACTTAGAGGAAAAGTTAAAGGTTTGCAAGAACTCCACCCACTTAGCATGCCTCGAATTCAGCTTCTTTTGGCCATGAATGAATCTTAAAGACTCATGATCAGAATGTAGTATGAACGGTTGTGGCCTCAAATAATGTGACCAATGATCTAAAGCTCTTACCATTGCATAGAACTCTTTATCATAGGTGGAATAATTCAGCTTGCCTTGGCTCAACTTCTCGCTAAAATAAGCGATTGGACGCCCTTCTTGGATCAACACGGCGCCAATTCCTCTCCCACTTGCATCACATTCAACCTCAAACGGCTTGGAAAAATTTGGAAGTGCAAGAATAGGAGTGTTGCACATTTTTTCCTTCACTTCTTCAAAGGCCTTTTGAGCTTGTGGAGTCCACTCGAACGCCCCCTTTTTAGTACACTCAGTTATAGGAGCCATGAGTGTGCTAAAATTCTTGATAAACCTTCTATAGAAAGAAGCCAGTCCATGAAAAGAACGGACCTCCGTGAGTGTTTTAGGACTAGGCCATGATTGAATTGCTTCAATCTTGCTAGGATCCACCTTCACGCCATCACCTGAAAATTTGGTGATGAAAATGTGTTGCCTTTGTGGTGCCAAGGGCTCCTCCACACGTGCTTGCAATGCCCTTCTAACCACTAAATTGGTGTTGTCCTCCATCTCCGGAAAGCAATCATCTTCCCCATCCTCTTCCTTAGGACTTTCAGTCTCCTCTTCTTCAGTTTCAAATTCCTCCCAATTTATGTTTTGGGTGGCTATGAGCCTAACCTCTTGCATGGTTAAGGCCTTTGAATTAGGACAATCCTTTTTGAAATGTCCTCTACCTCCACACTTGTAACAGACAATGTCGCTAAGTTTGAAGTCTTTCTTGTCTTTCTTAGGTGATTCATTTGACTTGCTAAAGGAAAAACCCTCCTTCACGGTGAAGGGTGGTTTGCGCACCACTGGAGTAGTGGTAGGCGTTTTCTTCTTTTTCCTCCTAGCATCAAACTTGGTCACAAGTTTGCAAGCTTCCACAAACGTGAGGTTAGTGTAACCTTCAAGCTTGTCTTGTAATTCTTGATCCAACCCAGCTACAAAACGCCCCATTTTGAGCTCTTCATTTTCAGTTACTTCACACACAATGGCAAGCCTATCAAACTCTTTGATGTAGTCTTCCACTGAATCGCCATTTTGTTGTAAAGTGCTCCACTTCACATATTGGCTTTGCTTATAATTGTGAGGAATAAAACGGTCTCTCATCCGTTTCTTTAACTTGTTCCAAGTTGATATGGGAGCTTTACCCCTAAGGGTACGTGCCCTTTGTTCTCCTTGCAACCAACTGTCACCATAGCCCTTCAGTTTCACCTTGGCTATCTTATATTTCTGCACTTCTTCTTGAATATCCTTGTACTTAAAGTACCTTTCCAATGATTTCTCCCACTCCAGGTACTTCTCTGGATCAAGTGACCCATCAAAGGAAGGGACGTCTACTTTGAGACTCCTATCCTCCCTCCTAGGTGGAGGTTCTTCATCTTGATCTCTCCTATCTTGCTCCTTCAAGAGTCTTGCCATTAAGGCAGCAAGATTCCCTTGTAGATTGGCATTAGTTTCGGCCAATCTTTCTTGACTAGCAATGGAACGATTTAGAGCTTCCAAAGCTACCCTCAAATCTTGATTCTCTCCCATGATATGTAGGTATTCGACCCCTTTGGAAGTGTTTAGAAAAACTCCCCCTACCTGACGCGCCAAATGATGTGTAAACAAGACGAGAAACCTTGTTACAAAATGATAAGTTAAAGGGGTCACACGTTTTTTGGTATATTTTTTTAGTATGATCAGATTAGTTAGGGGAACTCTCACCCTAAACTTGAGGATATAACAAGGAGGAACACTCACTCACTTGTTTGGGTGTAGCTTAGATTAGGGAACTCTCACCAAATCGTCAACTACAAGCTTTAGTTTTAGGAACTCTCACTAAAACTCTAACTCTTCAAATTTGGAACACTCAAATTTGGACAATTAAAATTGACTAAACACAAGTCAAGTTCAATAAACAAAACACAAGTTTTTTGGCAAATTTCTGGATATCTTTTTCATTCATCAAAGTATGCTATATATAGCATTCTTACAACCTTTCACTTGCCTAAATAAATTCAACAAAAGAAAATAAAAAGACAACAAAATAAAAGAGGATTAAGTGGCTAATCAATGTCCACATTAATCTCCATTACACACACTTAAGACTAATTAAACAAAGCTTAAAACTAGGATAAATGTTCAGCAATTAATCTCTCAAAAACTGTTCAATACCGTCATTCAAAGCTGCCCCTTGAATTCCAAAACCGCCGCTTTAAATGAGATTAAAAACAAGCTGCCCCTTGAATTCCAAAACTGCCGCTTTAAATGAGATTAAAAACTAGCTTTAAATCTCCTTAAGACATACCCCTTTGTATTCCAAAACTGCAGCTTTAAATGAGATTGAAAACCATCTTTAAATCTCCTTAAAACACGCCCCTTTGAATTCCAAAACTGTTTGGAATTTATTCCTTGTAACCGACATTAATTCACACGTGTATTGAAGCTTGAAAAACCCCCAATTACTTGATGCTTTCAACAAGGTTAATTACACTAAGTGAAGTGCAACCCCTTGTAAAAATTATTGGACCAAAACCGTGCATAGGATTAAAGAAGGACTTGGACAAAAATAATTCCCTTGCATTGGATTGGACTTGGACATCTTGGACACTTGTACCTTGACCATCTTGGTCATCCTCCTCTTCTTCAAAGGGAATTGCCCTCAATTCTTCATCATCATAATATAGTGCAAGATCACCCACATTGAACGTACTTGAGACGCCATGCCTTCCACCCAAATCAACCTTGTATGCATTGTCATTGATCTTTTCCACTACTTCAAATGGACCTTCAGCTCGTGGCATGAGCTTGTTTTTCCTTTGACTAGGAAATCTTTCTTTCCTCATGTAAATCCACACTAAGTCACCAACTTCAAAGTTCTTCACGTTCCTAACTCTTTTGTTGGCTTGTTTCTTGTAAGTCTCATTGGCCTTTTCAATATTCTTCCTCACTTCCTTGTGAATCTTGACCATGAACTCGGCTTGCTCTTTTGCACCTCCATGCACAAACTTATCTTGAGGTAGAGCAATAAGATCAATAGGAACATAGGGATTAACCCCGTAGACTACTTCAAAAGGTGAATACCTTGTAGTAGCACTAGGAGTCCTATTGTAAGCAAACTCGGCATGAGCAAGCTTAACATCCCATTCCTTAGTACTCTTATTAACTAAGGTCCTAAGCAAAGAACCAAGCACTCTATTCACCACTTCGGTTTGACCATCGGTTTGTGGATGGTGTGAAGTAGAAAACAGTAACTTTGTTCCCATTAGGCGCCATATTGATTTCCAAAAATGACTAAGGAACTTTGTATCACGATCAGACACAATGGTGCATGGCACCCCATGAAAACGAACCACTTCCTCAAAATATAGCTTAGCCACTTTCATGGCATCTTCAGTTTTATGACATGGAATGAAGTGAGCCATTTTTGAGAACCTATCAACAACCACCATTATTGAATCTTTACCCCTTTGAGTTCTAGGTAAAACTACAATAAAATCCATACTAATATCTTCTCAAGGTCTCTCGGGAACTGGCAAAGGCTTGTAAAGACTCTTATGGAACACCATCTTTGCCCTTTGACAAGTAGAGCAACGACTAACCACATGATGAACCGTGGCTGACATCTTTGGCCAATAAAAGTGAGCTTGAAGAAGCTCCATTGTCTTTTGAATCCCAACGTGACCAGCCAGACCTCCTCCATGAACTTCATGAATCAACAAACTTCTAATTGGACACTTAGGAATGCATAATCTATTTCCCTTGAAAAGAAAACCATCATGTAAGGAAAATAAATCATAAACTCCATGAACACATTTCTCCATGACGTCATTAAAATCACCATCTTCCTTGTAGTACTCTTTGATCAAATCAAAACCAAGGACCTTTGCTTCAACAACTCCAAGAAAATTATGCCTCCTAGATAAGGCATCCGCAACAACATTAGCTTTTCCACTTTTGTACTTAGAGGAAAAGTTAAAGGTTTGCAAGAACTCCACCCACTTAGCATGCCTCGAATTCAGCTTCTTTTGGCCATGAATGAATCTTAAAGACTCATGATCAGAATGTAGTATGAACGGTTGTGGCCTCAAATAATGTGACCAATGATCTAAAGCTCTTACCATTGCATAGAACTCTTTATCATAGGTGGAATAATTCAGCTTGCCTTGGCTCAACTTCTCGCTAAAATAAGCGATTGGACGCCCTTCTTGGATCAACACGGCGCCAATTCCTCTCCCACTTGCATCACATTCAACCTCAAACGGCTTGGAAAAATTTGGAAGTGCAAGAATAGGAGTGTTGCACATTTTTTCCTTCACTTCTTCAAAGGCCTTTTGAGCTTGTGGAGTCCACTCGAACGCCCCCTTTTTAGTACACTCAGTTATAGGAGCCATGAGTGTGCTAAAATTCTTGATAAACCTTCTATAGAAAGAAGCCAGTCCATGAAAAGAACGGACCTCCGTGAGTGTTTTAGGACTAGGCCATGATTGAATTGCTTCAATCTTGCTAGGATCCACCTTCACGCCATCACCTGAAAATTTGGTGATGAAAATGTGTTGCCTTTGTGGTGCCAAGGGCTCCTCCACACGTGCTTGCAATGCCCTTCTAACCACTAAATTGGTGTTGTCCTCCATCTCCGGAAAGCAATCATCTTCCCCATCCTCTTCCTTAGGACTTTCAGTCTCCTCTTCTTCAGTTTCAAATTCCTCCCAATTTATGTTTTGGGTGGCTATGAGCCTAACCTCTTGCATGGTTAAGGCCTTTGAATTAGGACAATCCTTTTTGAAATGTCCTCTACCTCCACACTTGTAACAGACAATGTCGCTAAGTTTGAAGTCTTTCTTGTCTTTCTTAGGTGATTCATTTGACTTGCTAAAGGAAGAACCCTCCTTCACGGTGAAGGGTGGTTTGCGCACCACTGGAGTAGTGGTAGGCGTTTTCTTCTTTTTCCTCCTAGCATCAAACTTGGTCACAAGTTTGCAAGCTTCCACAAACGTGAGGTTAGTGTAACCTTCAAGCTTGTCTTGTAATTCTTGATCCAACCCAGCTACAAAACGCCCCATTTTGAGCTCTTCATTTTCAGTTACTTCACACACAATGGCAAGCCTATCAAACTCTTTGATGTAGTCTTCCACTGAATCGCCATTTTGTTGTAAAGTGCTCCACTTCACATATTGGCTTTGCTTATAATTGTGAGGAATAAAACGGTCTCTCATCCGTTTCTTTAACTTGTTCCAAGTTGATATGGGAGCTTTACCCCTAAGGGTACGTGCCCTTTGTTCTCCTTGCAACCAACTGTCACCATAGCCCTTCAGTTTCACCTTGGCTATCTTATATTTCTGCACTTCTTCTTGAATATCCTTGTACTTAAAGTACCTTTCCAATGATTTCTCCCACTCCAGGTACTTCTCTGGATCAAGTGACCCATCAAAGGAAGGGACGTCTACTTTGAGACTCCTATCCTCCCTCCTAGGTGGAGGTTCTTCATCTTGATCTCTCCTATCTTGCTCCTTCAAGAGTCTTGCCATTAAGGCAGCAAGATTCCCTTGTAGATTGGCATTAGTTTCGGCCAATCTTTCTTGACTAGCAATGGAACGATTTAGAGCTTCCAAAGCTACCCTCAAATCTTGATTCTCTCCCATGATATGTAGGTATTCGACCCCTTTGGAAGTGTTTAGAAAAACTCCCCCTACCTGACGCGCCAAATGATGTGTAAACAAGACGAGAAACCTTGTTACAAAATGATAAGTTAAAGGGGTCACACGTTTTTTGGTATATTTTTTTAGTATGATCAGATTAGTTAGGGGAACTCTCACCCTAAACTTGAGGATATAACAAGGAGGAACACTCACTCACTTGTTTGGGTGTAGCTTAGATTAGGGAACTCTCACCAAATCGTCAACTACAAGCTTTAGTTTTAGGAACTCTCACTAAAACTCTAACTCTTCAAATTTGGAACACTCAAATTTGGACAATTAAAATTGACTAAACACAAGTCAAGTTCAATAAACAAAACACAAGTTTTTTGGCAAATTTCTGGATATCTTTTTCATTCATCAAAGTATGCTATATATAGCATTCTTACAACCTTTCACTTGCCTAAATAAATGATCCAAGATCAAATACGTTATCTCATGAGCCGATTGCTTTAGTTCTTGAAGTACTTGGTTTTAATCCTTTTAAATCTGAATTTGTTACATGTCTAACTTGGGTTGAAGATTAAGTGAAGCTACATATATATTGGTTGGACGTCACTTTGATAGGTCCAAGTTTAGCTATGTTTTTTAAAGTCTTTTTACCACTTAAATCTGATTAATTAGCTACTGCATGCTTAGGGAACAACTTAAATCAGCCTAATGCATGCTTTGGAGGCTATTTAATGTTGTTTTGTGAGTTCCAATGCTTGTTCCCCATGCTTGGACGTCCCACCTTAATTTCTCTTGCTTTTTAGCTTCCTTTTGCTGTTGTAACTCTATTTAAAGAGAGCTATTCATGAATGAAAGTTCAGACTTGTTTTATGAATCAACCTTTGTGTTTTCTTCTTGCCTATCTTTGTGTTTGTCCAAGGTTAACAAGAGTTCTTTAATACTTTGAGTGTGTTCTTGAGTATTAAACTAGGGGAGATTGAGTTTGTCTTGTCTCTAGCCTAAATACTATTGCATTGAGTTTGTTCTTGTGCTTTGGTTGTCCTATTTTCATTCAAATATACATTCTGTCCAAATTACTTCTTCTTTCTTTTCTTTTGTCCTTCTCCTTCCTTAATCATTTAGGAAGTCTTGAATTAGCATTTACATCATTTGGTATCAGAGCTTTGGTATTTTAAAGAGTGTTTCAAAGTGTTAATTCATTCAAAATAAACACAAAATATCAGACTTGCTGTTGTGTTGCTTTCGGTTTTTCGTTTTAAAAAAAAAAAAAAAAAAAAAAAAAAAAAAAAAATATTTATGGCTGAAGAAAACCTCGCTGAGCTATTGAGATCAATCAATTTGAGGTTAGAAAGAATGGAGAAAAAAAATGAAGAGCGTGAGATTGAAAAACAAAAGCAAGATACAAGAATGGATGCTATGGCTGATATGCTTTTAAAAGCTACAAGAAAAATTGGTGAGATTGAAAATGAGGATTCTAGTAGTGGAAATAATTATAAATCTTTTGATGAAGATAGGGGGCTTAGAATTAATCTTCCAGAATTCGATGGAGGTCATGATAGCGAATCATTTCTTGATTGGCTAAGGCAAATTGAAACCGTGTTTGAATATAAGGAGTATGATGATAAAAAGAAGTTTAAGCTTGCTGTTCTTAAACTCACTAAACTTGCTGCCTTATGGTACGAAAATGTTAAAGCAAATAGAAGAAGAGAAGGAAAAAATAAAATGGACTCTTGGGAAAAATTTAAAAAAAAGATGAGGGATAAATGGGTGAGTAAGGAGTATGAGCAGGAGCAATACTTGAAACTTACACATCTTTCACAAGAAAATGAGATGAGTGTGGAAGAATACATTAGAGAGTTTGAAAAACTATGTTTGATTTGTGATTTGCAAGAGAAGGAAGCCTTTAAAATTGCTCGTTTCATTAAAGGGCTGTCCAAAAATATTTGTAGAAAAGTGGAAGTTACTCATTATGCTTCTTTTAGTGATGTTTGCAAATTGGCTTTGAAATATGAAGCACAATCCAAGGAAGAGAAAGAGAAGGAAAAGCCTAAGTTTCCTTACAAAGGTACTTCAAAGTTTACTCCTTCCAACTCAAAAGGGAGTACTTTTCAAAGTAAGGCTTTCCCATCTAGTTTTATAAGCGAAAAATCGAAAGAAAAGGCTGTTGTGTCGCCTAGTGAACTTGCAACAAGGAGGAAATGTTTTAAATGTCATGGAAGAGGACATATTGCTAGTGAATGTCCTAGCAAGGCTGTTTTAACATCTACTCAGTGTGCTATTATGGATGAAGAGGAAAAAATGTATAATTTTGTGGCAAATGAAGTGGAAGATTTGGAGGATGATTATGAGGAGGAAATACAACCAGAAGATGAGTACAATATGATGGTGGTTCGAAAAGTGCTATTTAGTGAGCCACAAGCTGATTTGAAGCAACGCCACAATTTGTTTCATACTAGATGCAAAATTGGAGAGAAGACTTGCAATGTTATAGTTGATAGCGGTGCACAAACTGATGTAGTATCATCTGAAGTTGTGAGTAAGCTGAAGTTAGCTACTAGAGATCATGAAGAACCTTACAAGTTGAATTGGTTGAATGATAGCACTGGAATAAGGGTGAGGAAGCAAGCTTTGGTTTCTTATTCTATTGGAGGCTTTGAAGATGAAAGATGGTGCGATGTAATTCCCATGGATGCTTGTCACTTGCTGCTTGGAAGACCATGGCAATTTGATCACAATTCGGAGCATAGAGGAAAAAGTAATGAGTATATTGTAACAAAAAAAGATGGTAGAAAAGTCAAATTAATTCCCTTACCCCCTAAAGTTGCTAAGAAAGAAAAAGACAAAAGCAACTATCTTGTAACATGTAATGAGTTTGAAAAAATAGTGGATGAATATGGTGGTGGTTATGCTTTGGTTCTAAGGACCAAAGATCAGATTAGTACTTCTTGTGATAACTCATCTTCCTTAAATGAGTTATTAGAAGAGTACAAAGATGTATTTCCAAATGACTTGCCCAAGGGCCTCCCACCAATAAGAGGCATTGAGCACGCCATTGACTTGATTCCTGGAGCACCTTTGCCAAATAAAGCTGCTTATAGATGTAACCCCGAGGAAAGTAAAGAGCTTGAGAGGCAAGTGAGTGAGTTGATTGAAAGGGGCTACGTGAGAGAAAGTCTTAGTCCTTGTGCTGTCCCTGCCTTTTTAGTGCCTAAGAAAGATGGCACTTGGAGAATGTGTGTAGATAGTAGATCCATAAATAACATAACCATCAAATACCGTTTTCCTATGCCTAGGTTGCAAGATATGCTTGATGAATTAAGTGGAGCCTTAGTCTTTTCAAAAATAGATTTAAGGAGTGGTTATCATCAAATGAGAATAAGGGAAGGGGATGAATGGAAAACTGCTTTTAAAACAAAACAAGGGTTATATGAGTGGTTAGTGATGCCATTTGGGCTTTGCAATGCTCCAAGTTCTTTCATGAGGTTAATGAATGAGGTTCTCCGTCCTTTTCTTAATAATTTTGTTGTTGTTTACTTGGATGATATTCTAGTGTATAGTAAAAACAATGAAGACCATATGGTGCATTTGAAGAGGTTGTTTGAAAAATTGAGGGAAGTAAAGTTGTATGGAAAGCTTGAGAAGTGTTTTTTCATGACCCCTAGTGTGTCATTTTTGGGATACATTGTGACTAGAGAAGGAGTGCAAGTAGATCCAGAAAAGGTTAAGGCAGTTAAGTCTTGGTTGGCTCCAACCAATGTGCATGAGGTAAGGAGTTTTCATGGGCTTGCTTCTTTCTATAGGCGGTTCATTAGAAACTTCTCTTCTATTATGGCTCCCATTACCGAGTTAACAAAAAAGGGTGAATTTGAATGGACTGAAAATGCTCAAAGGGCTTTTGATAAAGTCAAATACATGCTTTGCAATGCACCTATACTTGTTCTCCCTGATTTTAACAACGTGTTTGAAGTAGAGTGTGATGCAAGTGGGGTTGGAATAGGGGCTGTCCTTATTCAAGAAAAGAAGCCAGTAAGTTTCTTTAGTGAGAAGTTAAGTGAGGCTAAATTGAATTACTCTACTTATGATCGTGAATTTTATGCCATCGTTAGAGCTCTTGATCATTGGTCTCATTACCTTAGACCAAAACCCTTTGTTCTTCATTCTGATCATGAGGCTTTAAAATTCATAAATGGGCAACAAAAACTTAATAAAAGACATGCAAAGTGGGTAGAATTTCTTCAATCATTTACCTTTAGCTCCAAATATAAAGATGGAAAAAGTAATATTGTAGCTGATGCTTTATCTCGAAGAGCATACTTGCTTTCTATGGTGGATGCTAAGGTTTTGGGTTTTGAACAACTCAAGGAGTATTACAAAGATGATCCTGATTTTGCTAATGAATTTCCAAAGCCATCGAAAGATTACGTTGATCAAGATGGTTATCTTTTTAAAGGTAACAAGTTGTGTGTTCCTAAAGGTGGCATTCGTGAATTGTTGGTAGGAGAAGTTCATAGTGGTGGATTGGCTGGTCATTTTGGCATTCAAAAGACTCTTGATATTCTTGGTGAGCATTTCTATTGGCCAAGGATGATCAGGGATGTTACTTTAGTTGTGGAGAGATGTGCTACATGTCAAAAGTCAAAAGGGCATTTCACAAAGGGGCTTTATACTCCATTACCTGTTCCAGATTCTCCTTGGGAAAGTGTTAGCATGGATTTCATTGTTGGGCTACCGCGGACTCAAAGGGGTAGAGATAGCATTATGGTGGTGGTAGATAGATTTTCCAAAATGGCTCATTTTGTAGCTTGTAATAAAACAGATGATGCAGTAAAAGTGGCTGAATTGTACTTCAAGGAAATTGTCAAACTACATGGCATTCCTCGAAGTATAGTTTCGGATAGGGACTCCAAGTTTTTAAGTCACTTTTGGAGGACCCTATGGAAGTTGGTTGGTACCAAGTTACTATTTAGCACCTCTCATCATCCCCAAACTGATGGGCAAACAGAGGTGACAAATAGAACTTTGGGTGCTTTGTTACGTGGTCTTGTGAGCAAAACGCAGAAAGATTGGGACACGAAACTAGCCCATGCGGAGTTTGCTTACAATAGGGCTCATTCTTTAACTACTTCTCGTTCTCCTTTTGAAGTAGTGTATGGAGTGAATCCATTTGTGCCTGTTGATTTGATTCCCTTGCTGAAAACTAATATGGTAGAAAAAGATGCAAAAAAGAGGGTGGAAACCTTTCAAAAAACCTGTGAGCAAGTAAAGAAAAGAATTGAGGAGATGAATAAAAAATACCAAGAGAGAGCAAACAAAAAAAGGAAACAACCCATATTTAACCCTGGGGATTTGGTTTGGCTTCATTTGAGAAAAGAGAGATTTCCGAAGCTTCGCAAAAACAAGCTCATGCCTCGTTCTGATGGTCCGTTTAAAGTACTTGAGAGGGTAAATGATAATGCATACAAGATTGAACTTCCTGATGAGTTGATGGGTGTTAGTGCTACTTTTAATGTGGGCGATTTGTCACCGTACTTGGATGATTCAAGTTTGAGGACAAACTCTTCAAAAGAAGGAGAGAATGATCCAAGATCAAATACGTTATCTCATGAGCCGATTGCTTTAGTTCTTGAAGTACTTGGTTTTAATCCTTTTAAATCTGAATTTGTTACATGTCTAACTTGGGTTGAAGATTAAGTGAAGCTACATATATATTGGTTGGACGTCACTTTGATAGGTCCAAGTTTAGCTATGTTTTTTAAAGTCTTTTTACCACTTAAATCTGATTAATTAGCTACTGCATGCTTAGGGAACAACTTAAATCAGCCTAATGCATGCTTTGGAGGCTATTTAATGTTGTTTTGTGAGTTCCAATGCTTGTTCCCCATGCTTGGACGTCCCACCTTAATTTCTCTTGCTTTTTAGCTTCCTTTTGCTGTTGTAACTCTATTTAAAGAGAGCTATTCATGAATGAAAGTTCAGACTTGTTTTATGAATCAACCTTTGTGTTTTCTTCTTGCCTATCTTTGTGTTTGTCCAAGGTTAACAAGAGTTCTTTAATACTTTGAGTGTGTTCTTGAGTATTAAACTAGGGGAGATTGAGTTTGTCTTGTCTCTAGCCTAAATACTATTGCATTGAGTTTGTTCTTGTGCTTTGGTTGTCCTATTTTCATTCAAATATACATTCTGTCCAAATTACTTCTTCTTTCTTTTCTTTTGTCCTTCTCCTTCCTTAATCATTTAGGAAGTCTTGAATTAGCATTTACATCAGAATGAACGATGAAGAATGAACAAGGATCAATGATCAATGAAGAATGAACGATGAAGAATGAACAAGGATTAATGGTCAATGACGAATGAACGATGAAGAATGAACAAGGATCAATGATCAATGAAGAATGAACGATGAAGAATGAACAAGGATCAATGGTCAATGAAGAATGAACGATGAAGAATGAACAAGGATCAATGATCAATGACGAATGAACGATTAAGAATGAACAAGGATCAATGATCAATAAAGAATGAACGATGAAGAATGAACAAGGATCAATGATCAATGAAGAATGAACGATGAAGAATGAACAAGGATCAATTATCAATGACGAATGAACGATGAAGAATGAACAAGGATCAATGATCAATGAAGAATGAACGATGAAGAATAAACAAGGATTAATGGTCAATGACGAATGAACGATGAAGAATGAACAAGGATCAATGATCAATGAAGGATGAACGATGAAGAATAAACAAGGATCAATCGTCAATGACGAATGAACGATGAAGAATCAACAAGGATCAATGATCAATGAAGAATGAACGATGAAGAATGAACAAGGATCAATGCTCAATGAAGAATGAACGATGAAGAATCAACAAGGATCAATTATCAATGACAAATGAACGATGAAGAATGAACAAGGATCAATGATCAATGAAGAATGAACGATGAAGAATGAACAAGGATCAATGATCAATGAAGAATGAACGATGAACAATGAACAAGGATCAATAGTCAATGACGAATGAACGATGAAGAATCAACAAGGATCAATGATCAATGAATAATGAACGATGAAGAATGAACAAGGATTAATGGTCAATGACGAATGAACGATGAAGAATGAACAAGGATCAATGATCAATGAAGAATGAACGATGAAGAATGAACAAGGGTCAATGATCAATGAAGAATGAACGATGAAAAATGAACAAGGATTAATGATCAATGAAGAATAAACGATGAAGAATGAACAAGGATCAATGATCAATGACGAATGAACGATGAAGAATGAACAAGGATCAATGATCAATGAAGAATGAACGATGAAGAATGAACAAGGGTCAATGATCAATGAAGAATGAACGATGAAGAATGAACAAGGATTAATGATCAATGAAGAATGAACGATGAATAATGAACAAGGATCAATGATCAATGAAGAATGAACGATGAAGAATGAACAAGGATTAATGGTCAATGACGAATGAACGATGAAGAATGAACAAGTATCAATGATCAATGAAGAATGAACGATGAAGAATGAACAAGGATCAATGATCAATGAAGAATGAATGATGAAGAATGAACAAGGATCAATAGTCAATGACGAATGAACGATGAAGAATGAACAAGGATCAATGATCAATGAAGAATGAACGATGAAGAATGAACAAGGATTAATGGTCAATGACGAATGAACGATGAAGAATGAACAAGTATCAATGATCAATGAAGAATGAACGATGAAGAATGAACAAGGATCAATGATCAATAAAGAATGAATGATGAAGAATGAACAAGGATCAATAGTCAATGACGAATGAACGATGAAGAATGAACAAGGATCAATGATCAATGAATAATGAACGATGAAGAATGAACAAGGATTAATGGTCAATGACGAATGAACGATGAAGAATGAACAAGGATCAATAATCAATGAAGAATGAACAAGGATCAATGATCAAAGAAGAATGAACAAGGATCAATGATCAATGAAGAATGAACGATGAAGAATGAACAAGGATCAATGATCAATGAAGAATGAACGATGAAGCATGAACGATGAAGAATGAACAAGGATCAATTATCAATGAATAATGAACGATGAAGAATGAACAAGGATTAATGGTCAATGTCGAATGAACGATGAAGAATGAACAAGGATCAATGATCAATGTAGAATGAACGATGAAGAATGAACAAGGATCAATGATCAATGAAGAATAAACGATGAAGAATGAACAAGGATCAATGAAGAATGACGAATGAACGATGAAGAATGAACAAGGATCAATGATCAATGAAGAATGAACAATGAAGAATGAACAAGGATTAATGGTCAATGAAGAATGAACGATGAAGAATGAACAAGGATAAATGGTCAATGAAGAATGAACGATGAAGAATTAACAAGGATCAATGATGAATGTCGAATGAACGATGAAGAATGAACAAGGATCAATGATCAATGAAGAATAAACGATGAAGAATGAACAAGGGTCAATGATCAATGAAGAATGAACGATGAAGAATGAACAAGGATTAATGATCAATGAAGAATGAACGATGAAGAATGAACAAGGATTAATGATCAATAAAGAATGAACGATGAAGAATGAACAAGGATCAATGATCAATGAAGAATGAACGATGAAGAATAAACAAGGATTAATGGTCAATGACGAATGAACGATGAAGAATGAACAAGGATCAATGATCAATGAAGAATGAACGATGAAGAATGAACAAGGATCAATGGTCAATGAAGAATGAACGATGAAGAATGAACAAGGATCAATGATCAATGACGAATGAACGATTAAGAATGAACAAGGATCAATGATCAATAAAGAATGAACGATGAAGAATGAACAAGGATCAATGATCAATGAAGAATGAACGATGAAGAATAAACAAGGATTAATGGTCAATGACGAATGAACGATGAAGAATGAACAAGGATCAATGATCAATGAAGGATGAACGATGAAGAATAAACAAGGATCAATCGTCAATGACGAATGAACGATGAAGAATCAACAAGGATCAATGATCAATGAAGAATGAACGATGAAGAATGAACAAGGATCAATGCTCAATGAAGAATGAACGATGAAGAATCAACAAGGATCAATTATCAATGACAAATGAACGATGAAGAATGAACAAGGATCAATGATCAATGAAGAATGAACGATGAAGAATGAACAAGGATCAATAGTCAATGACGAATGAACGATGAAGAATGAACAAGGATCAATGATCAATGAAGAATGAACGATGAAGAATGAACAAGGATTAATGGTCAATGACGAATGAACGATGAAGAATGAACAAGTATCAATGATCAATGAAGAATGAACGATGAAGAATGAACAAGGATCAATGATCAATAAAGAATGAATGATGAAGAATGAACAAGGATCAATAGTCAATGACGAATGAACGATGAAGAATGAACAAGGATCAATGATCAATGAATAATGAACGATGAAGAATGAACAAGGATTAATGGTCAATGACGAATGAACGATGAAGAATGAACAAGGATCAATAATCAATGAAGAATGAACGATGAAGAATGAACAAGGATCAATGATCAAAGAAGAATGAACAAGGATCAATGATCAATGAAGAATGAACGATGAAGAATGAACAAGGATCAATGATCAATGAAGAATGAACGATGAAGCATGAACGATGAAGAATGAACAAGGATCAATTATCAATGAATAATGAACGATGAAGAATGAACAAGGATTAATGGTCAATGTCGAATGAACGATGAAGAATGAACAAGGATCAATGATCAATGTAGAATGAACGATGAAGAATGAACAAGGATCAATGATCAATGAAGAATAAACGATGAAGAATGAACAAGGATCAATGAAGAATGACGAATGAACGATGAAGAATGAACAAGGATCAATGGTCAATGACGAATGAACGATGAAGAATGAACAAGTATCAATGATCAATGAAGAATGAACGATGAAGAATGAACAAGGATCAATGATCAATAAAGAATGAATGATGAAGAATGAACAAGGATCAATAGTCAATGACGAATGAACGATGAAGAATGAACAAGGATCAATGATCAATGAATAATGAACGATGAAGAATGAACAAGGATTAATGGTCAATGACGAATGAACGATGAAGAATGAACAAGGATCAATGATCAATGAAGAATGAACGATGATGAATGAACAAGGATCAATGATCAAAGAAGAATGAACGATGAAGAATGAACAAGGATCAATGATCAATGAAGAATGAACGATGAAGAATGAACAAGGATCAATGATCAATGAAGAATGAACGATGAAGAATGAACGATGAAGAATGAACAAGGATCAATTATCAATGAATAATGAACGATGAAGAATGAACAAGGATTAATGGTCAATGTCGAATGAACGATGAAGAATGAACAAGGATCAATGGTCAATGAAGAATGAACGATGAAGAATGAACAAGGATCAATGATCAATGAAGAATAAACGATGAAGAATGAACAAGGATCAATGAAGAATGACGAATGAACGATGAAGAATGAACAAGGATCAATGATCAATGAAGAATGAACGATGAAGAATGAACAAGGATAAATGGTCAATGAAGAATGAACGATGAAGAATGAACAAGGATAAATGGTCAATGAAGAATGAACGATGAAGAATTAACAAGGATCAATGATCAATGTCGAATGAACGATGAAGAATGAACAAGGATCAATGATCAATGAAGAATGAACGATGAAGATTGAACAAGGGTCAATGATCAATGAAGAATGAACGACGAAGAATGAACAAGGATTAATGATCAATGAAGAATGAACGATGAAGAATGAACAAGGATTAATGATCAATAAAGAATGAACGATGAAGAATGAACAAGGATCAATGATCAATGAAGAATGAACGATGAAGAATAAACAAGGATTAATGGTCAATGACGAATGAACGATGAAGAATGAACAAGGATCAATGATCAATGAAGAATGAACGATGAAGAATGAACAAGGATCAATGATCAATGAAGAATGAACGATGAAGAATAAACAAGGATTAATGGTCAATGACGAATGAACGATGAAGAATGAACAAGGATCAATGATCAATGAAGAATGAACGATAAAGAATGAACAAGGATCAATGATCAAAGAAGAATGAACGATGAAGAATGAACAAGGATCAATGATCAATGAAGAATGAACGATGAAGAATGAACAAGGATCAATTATCAATGAAGAATGAACAAGGATTAATGGTCAATGTCGAATGAACGATGAAGAATGAACAAGGATCAATTATCAATGAAGAATGAACGATGAAGAATGAACAAGGATCAATGATCAATGAAGAATAAACGATGAAGAATGAACAAGGATCAATGAAGAATGACGAATGAACGATGAAGAATGAACAAGGATCAATGATCAATGAAGAATGAACGATGAAGAATGAACAAGGATAAATGGTCAATGAAGAATGAACGATGAAGAATTAACAAGGATCAATGATCAATGTCGAATGAACGATGAAGAATGAACAAGGATCAATGATCAATGAAGAATGAGCGATGAAGAATGAACAAGGTTCAATGATCAATGAAGAATGAACGATGAAGAATGAACAAGGATTAATGATCAATGAAGAATGAACGATGAAGAATGAACAAGGATTAATGATCAATAAAGAATGAACGATGAAGAATGAACAAGGATCAATGATCAATGAAGAATGAACGATGAAGAATAAACAAGGATTAATGGTCAATGACGAATGAACGATGAAGAATGAACAAGGATCAATGATCAATGAAGAATGAACGATGAAGAATGAACAAGGATCAATGGTCAATGAAGAAAGAACGATGAAGAATGAACAAGGATCAATGATCAATGACGAATGAACGATGAAGAATGAACAAGGATCAATGATCAATAAAGAATGAACGATGAAGAATGAACAAGGATCAATGATCAATGAAGAATGAACGATGAAGAATAAACAAGGATTAATGGTCAATGACGAATGAAGGATGAAGAATGAACAAGGATCAATAATCAATGAAGAATGAACGATGAAGAATGAACAAGGATAAATGGTCAATGAAGAATGAACGATGAAGAATGAACAAGGATCAATGATCAATGACGAATGAACGATGAAGAATGAACAAGGATCAATGATCAATAAAGAATGAACGATGAAGAATGAACAAGGATCAATGATCAATGAAGAATGAACGATGAAGAATGAACAAGGATCAATTATCAATGACGAATGAACGATGAAGAATGAACAAGGATCAATGATCAATGAAGAATGAACGATGAAGAATATACAAGGATTAATGGTCAATGACGAATGAACGATGAAGAATGAACAAGGATTAATGATCAATGAAGGATGAACGATGAAGAATAAACAAGGATCAATCGTCAATGACGAATGAACGATGAAGAATCAACAAGGATCAATGATCAATGAAGAATGAACGATGAAGAATGAACAAGGATCAATGATCAATGACGAATGAACGATGAAGAATGAACAAGGATCAATGATCAATAAAGAATGAACGATGAAGAATGAACAAGGATCAATGATCAATGACGAATGAACGATGAAGAATGAACAAGGATCAATGATCAATAAAGAATGAACGATGAAGAATGAACAAGGATCAATGATCAATGAAGAATGAACGATGAAGAATGAACAAGGATCAATTATCAATGACGAATGAACGATGAAGAATGAACAAGGATCAATGATCAATGAAGAATGAACGATGAAGAATAAACAAGGATTAATGGTCAATGACGAATGAACGATGAAGAATGAACAAGGATCAATGATCAATGAAGGATGAACGATGAAGAATAAATAAGGATCAATCGTCAATGACGAATGAACGATGAAGAATCAACAAGGATCAATGATCAATGAAGAATGAACGATGAAGAATGAACAAGGATCAATGATCAATGAAGAATGAACGATGAAGAATAAACAAGAATCAATGATCAATGAAGAATGAACGATGAAGAATGAACAAGGATCAATGATCAATGAAGAATGAACGATGAAGAATGAACAAGGATCAATGATCAATGAAGAATGAACGATGAAGAATGAACAAGGATCAATGATCAATGACAAATGAACGATGAAGAATGAACGATGAAGAATAAACAAGGATTAATGGTCAATGACGAATGAACGATGAAGAATGAACAAGGATCAATGATCAATGAAGAATGAACGATGAAGAATGAACAAGGATCAATAGTCAATGACGAATGAACGATGAAGAATGAACAAGGATCAATGATCAATGAAGAATGAACGATGAAGAATGAACAAGGATCAATAGTCAATGAAGAATGAACAAGGATCAATGATCAATGAAGAATGAGCGATGAAGAATGAACAACGATCAATGATCAATGAAGAATGAACGATGAAGAATGAACAAGGATCAATGCTCAATGAAGAATGAACGATGAAGAATGAACAAGGATCAATTATCAATGAAGAATTAACGATGAAAAATGAACAAGGATCAATGATCAATGAAGAATAAACGATGAAGAATGAACAAGGATCAATGAAGAATGACGAATGAACGATGAAGAATGAACAAGGATCAATGATCAATGACGAATGAACGATGAAGAATGAACAAAGATTAATGCTCAATGAAGAATGAACGATGAAGAATGAACAAGGATCAATGATCAATGAAGAATGAATGATGAAGAATGAACAAGGATTAATGGTCAATGACGAATGAACGATGAAGAATGAACAAGGATCAATGATCAATGAAGAATGAACGATGAAGAATGAACAAGGATTAATGCTCAATGAAGAAGGAACGATGAAGAATGAACAAGGATCAATGATCAATGAAGAATGCACGATGAAGAATGAACAAGGATCAATGATCAATGAAGAATGAATGATGAAGAATGAACAAGGATTAATGGTCAATGACGAATGAACGATGTAGAATGAACAAGGATCAATGATCAATGTAGAATGAACGATGAAGAATGAACAAGGATTAATGATCAATGAAGAATGAACGATGAATAATGAACAAGGATCAATGATCAATGAAGAATGAACGATGAAGAATGAACAAGGATTAATGGTCAATGACGAATGAACGATGAAGAATGAACAAGTATCAATGATCAATGAAGAATGAACGATGAAGAATGAACAAGGATCAATGATCAATGAAGAATGAATGATGAAGAATGAACAAGGATCAATAGTCAATGACGAATGAACGATGAAGAATGAACAAGGATCAATGATCAATGAAGAATGAACGATGAAGAATGAACAAGGATTAATGGTCAATGACGAATGAACGATGAAGAATGAACAAGTATCAATGATCAATGAAGAATGAACGATGAAGAATGAACAAGGATCAATGATCAATAAAGAATGAATGATGAAGAATGAACAAGGATCAATAGTCAATGACGAATGAACGATGAAGAATGAACAAGGATCAATGATCAATGAATAATGAACGATGAAGAATGAACAAGGATTAATGGTCAATGACGAATGAACGATGAAGAATGAACAAGGATCAATAATCAATGAAGAATGAACAAGGATCAATGATCAAAGAAGAATGAACAAGGATCAATGATCAATGAAGAATGAACGATGAAGAATGAACAAGGATCAATGATCAATGAAGAATGAACGATGAAGCATGAACGATGAAGAATGAACAAGGATCAATTATCAATGAATAATGAACGATGAAGAATGAACAAGGATTAATGGTCAATGTCGAATGAACGATGAAGAATGAACAAGGATCAATGATCAATGTAGAATGAACGATGAAGAATGAACAAGGATCAATGATCAATGAAGAATAAACGATGAAGAATGAACAAGGATCAATGAAGAATGACGAATGAACGATGAAGAATGAACAAGGATCAATGATCAATGAAGAATGAACAATGAAGAATGAACAAGGATTAATGGTCAATGAAGAATGAACGATGAAGAATGAACAAGGATAAATGGTCAATGAAGAATGAACGATGAAGAATTAACAAGGATCAATGATGAATGTCGAATGAACGATGAAGAATGAACAAGGATCAATGATCAATGAAGAATAAACGATGAAGAATGAACAAGGGTCAATGATCAATGAAGAATGAACGATGAAGAATGAACAAGGATTAATGATCAATGAAGAATGAACGATGAAGAATGAACAAGGATTAATGATCAATAAAGAATGAACGATGAAGAATGAACAAGGATCAATGATCAATGAAGAATGAACAATGAAGAATAAACAAGGATTAATGGTCAATGACGAATGAACGATGAAGAATGAACAAGGATCAATGATCAATGAAGAATGAACGATGAAGAATGAACAAGGATCAATGGTCAATGAAGAATGAACGATGAAGAATGAACAAGGATCAATGATCAATGACGAATGAACGATTAAGAATGAACAAGGATCAATGATCAATAAAGAATGAACGATGAAGAATGAACAAGGATCAATGATCAATGAAGAATGAACGATGAAGAATAAACAAGGATTAATGGTCAATGACGAATGAACGATGAAGAATGAACAAGGATCAATGATCAATGAAGGATGAACGATGAAGAATAAACAAGGATCAATCGTCAATGACGAATGAACGATGAAGAATCAACAAGGATCAATGATCAATGAAGAATGAACGATGAAGAATGAACAAGGATCAATGCTCAATGAAGAATGAACGATGAAGAATCAACAAGGATCAATTATCAATGACAAATGAACGATGAAGAATGAACAAGGATCAATGATCAATGAAGAATGAACGATGAAGAATGAACAAGGATCAATAGTCAATGACGAATGAACGATGAAGAATGAACAAGGATCAATGATCAATGAAGAATGAACGATGAAGAATGAACAAGGATTAATGGTCAATGACGAATGAACGATGAAGAATGAACAAGTATCAATGATCAATGAAGAATGAACGATGAAGAATGAACAAGGATCAATGATCAATAAAGAATGAATGATGAAGAATGAACAAGGATCAATAGTCAATGACGAATGAACGATGAAGAATGAACAAGGATCAATGATCAATGAATAATGAACGATGAAGAATGAACAAGGATTAATGGTCAATGACGAATGAACGATGAAGAATGAACAAGGATCAATAATCAATGAAGAATGAACGATGAAGAATGAACAAGGATCAATGATCAAAGAAGAATGAACAAGGATCAATGATCAATGAAGAATGAACGATGAAGAATGAACAAGGATCAATGATCAATGAAGAATGAACGATGAAGCATGAACGATGAAGAATGAACAAGGATCAATTATCAATGAATAATGAACGATGAAGAATGAACAAGGATTAATGGTCAATGTCGAATGAACGATGAAGAATGAACAAGGATCAATGATCAATGTAGAATGAACGATGAAGAATGAACAAGGATCAATGATCAATGAAGAATAAACGATGAAGAATGAACAAGGATCAATGAAGAATGACGAATGAACGATGAAGAATGAACAAGGATCAATGGTCAATGACGAATGAACGATGAAGAATGAACAAGTATCAATGATCAATGAAGAATGAACGATGAAGAATGAACAAGGATCAATGATCAATAAAGAATGAATGATGAAGAATGAACAAGGATCAATAGTCAATGACGAATGAACGATGAAGAATGAACAAGGATCAATGATCAATGAATAATGAACGATGAAGAATGAACAAGGATTAATGGTCAATGACGAATGAACGATGAAGAATGAACAAGGATCAATGATCAATGAAGAATGAACGATGATGAATGAACAAGGATCAATGATCAAAGAAGAATGAACGATGAAGAATGAACAAGGATCAATGATCAATGAAGAATGAACGATGAAGAATGAACAAGGATCAATGATCAATGAAGAATGAACGATGAAGAATGAACGATGAAGAATGAACAAGGATCAATTATCAATGAATAATGAACGATGAAGAATGAACAAGGATTAATGGTCAATGTCGAATGAACGATGAAGAATGAACAAGGATCAATGGTCAATGAAGAATGAACGATGAAGAATGAACAAGGATCAATGATCAATGAAGAATAAACGATGAAGAATGAACAAGGATCAATGAAGAATGACGAATGAACGATGAAGAATGAACAAGGATCAATGATCAATGAAGAATGAACGATGAAGAATGAACAAGGATAAATGGTCAATGAAGAATGAACGATGAAGAATGAACAAGGATAAATGGTCAATGAAGAATGAACGATGAAGAATTAACAAGGATCAATGATCAATGTCGAATGAACGATGAAGAATGAACAAGGATCAATGATCAATGAAGAATGAACGATGAAGATTGAACAAGGGTCAATGATCAATGAAGAATGAACGACGAAGAATGAACAAGGATTAATGATCAATGAAGAATGAACGATGAAGAATGAACAAGGATTAATGATCAATAAAGAATGAACGATGAAGAATGAACAAGGATCAATGATCAATGAAGAATGAACGATGAAGAATAAACAAGGATTAATGGTCAATGACGAATGAACGATGAAGAATGAACAAGGATCAATGATCAATGAAGAATGAACGATGAAGAATGAACAAGGATCAATGATCAATGAAGAATGAACGATGAAGAATAAACAAGGATTAATGGTCAATGACGAATGAACGATGAAGAATGAACAAGGATCAATGATCAATGAAGAATGAACGATAAAGAATGAACAAGGATCAATGATCAAAGAAGAATGAACGATGAAGAATGAACAAGGATCAATGATCAATGAAGAATGAACGATGAAGAATGAACAAGGATCAATTATCAATGAATAATGAACGATGAAGAATGAACAAGGATTAATGGTCAATGTCGAATGAACGATGAAGAATGAACAAGGATCAATTATCAATGAAGAATGAACGATGAAGAATGAACAAGGATCAATGATCAATGAAGAATAAACGATGAAGAATGAACAAGGATCAATGAAGAATGACGAATGAACGATGAAGAATGAACAAGGATCAATGATCAATGAAGAATGAACGATGAAGAATGAACAAGGATAAATGGTCAATGAAGAATGAACGATGAAGAATTAACAAGGATCAATGATCAATGTCGAATGAACGATGAAGAATGAACAAGGATCAATGATCAATGAAGAATGAGCGATGAAGAATGAACAAGGTTCAATGATCAATGAAGAATGAACGATGAAGAATGAACAAGGATTAATGATCAATGAAGAATGAACGATGAAGAATGAACAAGGATTAATGATCAATAAAGAATGAACGATGAAGAATGAACAAGGATCAATGATCAATGAAGAATGAACGATGAAGAATAAACAAGGATTAATGGTCAATGACGAATGAACGATGAAGAATGAACAAGGATCAATGATCAATGAAGAATGAACGATGAAGAATGAACAAGGATCAATGGTCAATGAAGAAAGAACGATGAAGAATGAACAAGGATCAATGATCAATGACGAATGAACGATGAAGAATGAACAAGGATCAATGATCAATAAAGAATGAACGATGAAGAATGAACAAGGATCAATGATCAATGAAGAATGAACGATGAAGAATAAACAAGGATTAATGGTCAATGACGAATGAAGGATGAAGAATGAACAAGGATCAATAATCAATGAAGAATGAACGATGAAGAATGAACAAGGATAAATGGTCAATGAAGAATGAACGATGAAGAATGAACAAGGATCAATGATCAATGACGAATGAACGATGAAGAATGAACAAGGATCAATGATCAATAAAGAATGAACGATGAAGAATGAACAAGGATCAATGATCAATGAAGAATGAACGATGAAGAATGAACAAGGATCAATTATCAATGACGAATGAACGATGAAGAATGAACAAGGATCAATGATCAATGAAGAATGAACGATGAAGAATATACAAGGATTAATGGTCAATGACGAATGAACGATGAAGAATGAACAAGGATTAATGATCAATGAAGGATGAACGATGAAGAATAAACAAGGATCAATCGTCAATGACGAATGAACGATGAAGAATCAACAAGGATCAATGATCAATGAAGAATGAACGATGAAGAATGAACAAGGATCAATGATCAATGACGAATGAACGATGAAGAATGAACAAGGATCAATGATCAATAAAGAATGAACGATGAAGAATGAACAAGGATCAATGATCAATGACGAATGAACGATGAAGAATGAACAAGGATCAATGATCAATAAAGAATGAACGATGAAGAATGAACAAGGATCAATGATCAATGAAGAATGAACGATGAAGAATGAACAAGGATCAATTATCAATGACGAATGAACGATGAAGAATGAACAAGGATCAATGATCAATGAAGAATGAACGATGAAGAATAAACAAGGATTAATGGTCAATGACGAATGAACGATGAAGAATGAACAAGGATCAATGATCAATGAAGGATGAACGATGAAGAATAAATAAGGATCAATCGTCAATGACGAATGAACGATGAAGAATCAACAAGGATCAATGATCAATGAAGAATGAACGATGAAGAATGAACAAGGATCAATGATCAATGAAGAATGAACGATGAAGAATAAACAAGAATCAATGATCAATGAAGAATGAACGATGAAGAATGAACAAGGATCAATGATCAATGAAGAATGAACGATGAAGAATGAACAAGGATCAATGATCAATGAAGAATGAACGATGAAGAATGAACAAGGATCAATGATCAATGACAAATGAACGATGAAGAATGAACGATGAAGAATAAACAAGGATTAATGGTCAATGACGAATGAACGATGAAGAATGAACAAGGATCAATGATCAATGAAGAATGAACGATGAAGAATGAACAAGGATCAATAGTCAATGACGAATGAACGATGAAGAATGAACAAGGATCAATGATCAATGAAGAATGAACGATGAAGAATGAACAAGGATCAATAGTCAATGAAGAATGAACAAGGATCAATGATCAATGAAGAATGAGCGATGAAGAATGAACAACGATCAATGATCAATGAAGAATGAACGATGAAGAATGAACAAGGATCAATGCTCAATGAAGAATGAACGATGAAGAATGAACAAGGATCAATTATCAATGAAGAATTAACGATGAAAAATGAACAAGGATCAATGATCAATGAAGAATAAACGATGAAGAATGAACAAGGATCAATGAAGAATGACGAATGAACGATGAAGAATGAACAAGGATCAATGATCAATGACGAATGAACGATGAAGAATGAACAAAGATTAATGCTCAATGAAGAATGAACGATGAAGAATGAACAAGGATCAATGATCAATGAAGAATGAATGATGAAGAATGAACAAGGATTAATGGTCAATGACGAATGAACGATGAAGAATGAACAAGGATCAATGATCAATGAAGAATGAACGATGAAGAATGAACAAGGATTAATGCTCAATGAAGAAGGAACGATGAAGAATGAACAAGGATCAATGATCAATGAAGAATGCACGATGAAGAATGAACAAGGATCAATGATCAATGAAGAATGAATGATGAAGAATGAACAAGGATTAATGGTCAATGACGAATGAACGATGTAGAATGAACAAGGATCAATGATCAATGTAGAATGAATGATGAAGAATGAACAAGGATCAATGATCAATGACGAATGAACGATGAAGAATGAACAAGGATCAATGATCAATGAAGAATGAACGATGAAGAATGAACAAGGATCAATGATCAATGACGAATGAACGATGAAGAATGAACAAGGATCAATGGTCAATGACGAATGAACGATGAAGAATGAACAAGGATCAATGATCAATGAAGAATGAATGATGAGGAATGAACAAGGATCAATGATCAATGAAGAATGAACGAAGAAGAATGAACGATGAAGAATGAACAAGGTTCAATTATCAATGAATAATGAACGATGAAGAATGAACAAGGATTAATGGTCAATGTCGAATGAACGATGAAGAATGAACAAGGATCAATGATCAATGAAGAATGAACGATGAAAAATGAACAAGGATCAAGGATCAATGAAGAATAAACGATGAAGAATGAACAAGGATCAATGAAGATTGACGAATAAACGATGAAGAACGAACAAGGATCAATGATCAATGACGAATGAACGATGAAGAATGAACAAAGATTAATGCTCAATGAAGAATGAACGATGAAGAATGAAAAAGGATCAATGATCAATGAAGAATGAACGATGAAGAATGAACAAGGATCAATAGTCAATGACGAATGAACGATGAAGAATGAACAAGGATCAATGATCAATGAAGAATGAACGATGAAGAATGAACAAGGATTAATGGTCAATGACGAATGAACGATGAAGAATGAACAAGTATCAATGATCAATGAAGAATGAACGATGAAGAATGAACAAGGATCACTGATCAAAGAAGAATGAACGATGAAGAATGAACAAGGATCAATGATCAATGAAGAATGAACGATGAAGAATGAACAAGGATCAATGATCAATGAAGAATGAACAAGGATCAATTATCAATGAATAATGAACGATGAAGAATGAACAAGGATTAATGGTCAATGTCGAATGAACGATGAAGAATGAACAAGGATCAATGATCAATGAAGAATGAACGATGAAGAATGAACAAGGATAAATGGTCAATGAAGAATGAACGATGAAGAATGAACAAGGATAAATGGTCAATGAAGAATGAACGATGAAGAATTAACAAGGATCAATGATCAATGTCGAATGAACGATGAAGAATGAACAAGGATCAATGATCAATGAAGAATGAACGATAAAGAATGAACAAGGATCAATGATCAATGAAGAATGAATGATGAAGAATGAACAAGGATCAATAGTCAATGACGAATGAACGATGAAGAATGAACAAGGATCAATGATCAATGAATAATGAACGATGAAGAAGGAACACGGATTAATGGTCAATGACGAATGAACGATGAAGAATGAACAAGGATCAATGATCAATGAAGAATGAACGATGAAGAATGAACAAGGATCAATGATCAAAGAAGAATGAACGATGAAGAATGAACAAGGATCAATGATCAATGAAGAATGAACGATGAAGAATGAACAAGGATCAATGATCAATGAAGAATGAACGATGAAGAATGAACGATGAAGAATGAACAAGGATCAATTATCAATGAATAATGAACGATGAAGAATGAACAAGGATTAATGGTCAATGTCGAATGAACGATGAAGAATGAACAAGGATAAATGATCAATGAAGAATGAACGATGAAGAATGAACAAGGATCAATGATCAATGAAGAATAAACGATGAAGAATGAACAAGGATCAATGAAGAATGACGAATGAACGATGAAGAATGAACAAGGATCAATGATCAATGAAGAATGAACGATGAAGAATGAACAAGGATAAATGGTCAATGAAGAATGAACGATGAAGAATGAACAAGGATAAATGGTCAATGAAGAATGAACGATGAAGAATTAACAAGGATCAATGATCAATGTCGAATGAACGATGAAGAATGAACAAGGATCAATGATCAATGAAGAATGAACGATGAAGAATGAACAAGGATAAATGGTCAATGAAGAATGAACGATGAAGAATGAACAAGGATCAATGATCAATGAAGAATGAACGATGAAGAATGAACAAGGATCAATGATCAATGAAGAATGAACGATGAAGAATGAACGATGAAGAATGAACAAGGATCAATTATCAATGAATAATGAACGATGAAGAATGAACAAGGATTAATGGTCAATGTCGAATGAACGATGAAGAATGAACAAGGATAAATGATCAATGAAGAATGAACGATGAAGAATGAACAAGGATCAATGATCAATGAAGAATAAACGATGAAGAATGAACAAGGATCAATGAAGAATGACGAATGAACGATGAAGAATGAACAAGGATCAATGATCAATGAAGAATGAACGATGAAGAATGAACAAGGATAAATGGTCAATGAAGAATGAACGATGAAGAATGAACAAGGATAAATGGTCAATGAAGAATGAACGATGAAGAATTAACAAGGATCAATGATCAATGTCGAATGAACGATGAAGAATGAACAAGGATCAATGATCAATGAAGAATGAACGATGAAGAATGAACAAGGGTCAATGATCAATGAAGAATGAACGATGAAGAATGAACAAGGATTAATGATTAATGAAGAATGAACGATGAAGAATGAACAAGGATTAATGATCAATAAAGAATGAACGATGAAGAATGAACAAGGATCAATGATCAATGAAGAATGAACGATGAAGAATAAACAAGGATAAATGGTCAATGACGAATGAACGATGAAGAATGAACAAGGATCAATGATCAATGAAGAATGAACGATGAAGAATGAACAAGGATCAATGGTCAATGAAGAATGAACAAGGATCAATGATCAATGACGAATGAACGATGAAGAATGAACAAGGATCAATGATCAATAAAGACTGAACGATGAAGAATGAACAAGGATCAATGATCAATGAAGAATGAACGATGAAGAATAAACAAGGATTAATGGTCAATGACGAATGAACGATGAAGAATGAACAAGGATCAATAATGAATGAAGAATGAACGATGAAGAATGAACAAGGATAAATGGTCAATGAAGAATGAACGATGAAGAATGAACAAGGATCAATGATCAATAAAGAATGAACGATGAAGAATGAACAAAGATCAATGATCAATGAAGAATGAACGATGAAGAATGAACAAGGATCAATTATCAATGACGAATGAACGATGAAGAATGAACAAGGATCAATGATCAATGAAGAATGAACGATGAAGAATAAACAAGGATTAATGGTCAATGACGAATGAACGATGAAGAATGAACAAGGATCAATGATCAATGAAGGATGAACGATGAAGAATAAACAAGGATCAATCGTCAATGACGAATGAACGATGAAGAATCAATAAGGATCAATGATCAATGAAGAATGAACGATGAAGAATGAACAAGGATCAATGATCAATGAAGAATGAACGATGAAGAATAAACAAGAATCAATGATCAATGAAGAATGAACGATGAAGAATGAACAAGGATCAATGATCAATGAAGAATGAACGATGAAGAATGAACAAGGATCAATGATCAATGAAGAATGAACGATGAAGAATGAACAAGGATCAATGATCAATGACAAATGAACGATGAAGAATGAACGATGAAGAATAAACAAGGATTAATGGTCAATGACGAATGAACGATGAAGAATGAACAAGGATCAATGATCAATGAAGAATGAACGATGAAGAATGAACAAGGATCAATAGTCAATGACGAATGAACGATGAAGAATGAACAAGGATCAATGATCAATGAAGAATGAACGATGAAGAATGAACAAGGATCAATAGTCAATGAAGAATGAACAAGGATCAATGATCAATGAAGAATGAGCGATGAAGAATGAACAACGATCAATGATCAATGAAGAATGAACGATGAAGAATGAACAAGGATCAATGCTCAATGAAGAATGAACGATGAAGAATGAACAAGGATCAATTATCAATGAAGAATTAACGATGAAAAATGAACAAGGATCAATGATCAATGAAGAATAAACGATGAAGAATGAACAAGGATCAATGAAGAATGACGAATGAACGATGAAGAATGAACAAGTATCAATGATCAATGAAGAATGAACGATGAAGAATGAACAAAGATTAATGCTCAATGAAGAATGAACGATGAAGAATGAACAAGGATCAATGATCAATGAAGAATGAATGATGAAGAATGAACAAGGATTAATGGTCAATGACGAATGAACGATGAAGAATGAACAAGGATCAATGATCAATGAAGAATGAACGATGAAGAATGAACAAGGATTAATGCTCAATGAAGAAGGAACGATGAAGAATGAACAAGGATCAATGATCAATGAAGAATGCACGATGAAGAATGAACAAGGATCAATGATCAATGAAGAATGAACGATGAAGAATGAACAAGGATTAATGGTCAATGACGAATGAACGATGTAGAATGAACAAGGATCAATGATCAATATAGAATGAATGATGAAGAATGAACAAGGATCAATGATCAATGACGAATGAACGATGAAGAATGAACAAGGATCAATGATCAATGAAGAATGAACGATGAAGAATGAACAAGGTTCAATTATCAATGAATAATGAACGATGAAGAATGAACAAGGATTAATGGTCAATGTCGAATGAACGATGAAGAATGAACAAGGATCAATGATCAATGAAGAATGAACGATGAAAAATGAACAAGGATCAATGATCAATGAAGAATAAACGATGAAGAATGAACAAGGATCAATGAAGAATGACGAATGAACGATGAAGAATGAACAAGGATCAATGATCAATGACGAATGAACGATGAAGAATGAACAAGGATTAATGGTCAAAGACGAATGAACGATGAAGAATGAACAAGTATCAATGATCAATGAAGAATGAACGATGAAGAATGAACAAGGATCAATGATCAATGAAGAATGAATGATGAAGAATGAACAAGGATCAATAGTCAATGACGAATGAACGATGAAGAATGAACAAGGATCAATGATCAATGAATAATGAACGATGAAGAATGAACAAGGATTAATGGTCAATGACGAATGAACGATGAAGAATGAACAAGGATCAATGATCAATGAAGAATGAACGATGAAGAATGAACAAGGATCAATGATCAAAGAAGAATGAACGATGAAGAATGAACAAGGATCAATGATCAATGAAGAATGAACGATGAAGAATGAACAAGGATCAATGATCAATGAAGAATGAATGATGAAGAATGAACGATGAAGAATGAACAAGGATCAATTATCAATGAATAATGAACGATGAAGAATGAACAAGCATTAATGGTCAATGTCGAATGAACGATGAAGAATGAACAAGGATCAATGATCAATGAAGAATGAACGATGAAGAATGAACAAGGATCAATGATCAATGAAGAATAAACGATGAAGAATGAACAAGGATCAATGAAAAATGACGAATGAACGATGAAGAATGAACAAGGATCAATGATCAATGAAGAATGAACGATGAAGAATGAACAAGGATAAATGGTCAATGAAGAATGAACGATGAAGAATGAACAAGGATAAATGGTCAATGAAGAATGAACGATGAAGAATTAACAAGGATCAATGATCAATGTCGAATGAACGATGAAGAATGAACAAGGATCAATGATCAATGAAGAATGAACAAGGGTCAATGATCAATGAAGAATGAACGATGAAGAATGAACAAGGATTAATGATCAATGAAGAATGAACGATGAAGAATGAACAAGGATTAATGATCAATAAAGAATGAACGATGAAGAATGAACAAGGATCAATGATCAATGAAGAATGAACGATGAAGAATAAACAAGGATTAATGGTCAATGACGAATGAACGATGAAGAATGAACAAGGATCAATGATCAATGAAGAATGAAGAATGAACGATGAAGAATGAACAAGGATCAATGATCAATGAAGAATGAATGATGAAGAATGAACAAGGATCAATAGTCAATGACGAATGAACGATGAAGAATGAACAAGGATCAATGATCAATGAATAATGAACTATGAAGAAGGAACAAGGATTAATGGTCAATGACGAATGAACGATGAAGAATGAACAAGGATCAATGATCAATGAAGAATGAACGATGAAGAATGAACAAGGATCAATGATCAAAGAAGAATGAACGATGAAGAATGAACAAGGATCAATGATCAATGAAGAATGAACGATGAAGAATGAACAAGGATCAATGATCAATGAAGAATGAACGATGAAGAATGAACAAGGATCAATTATCAATGAATAATGAACGATGAAGAATGAACAAGGATTAATGGTCAATGTCGAATGAACGATGAAGAATGAACAAGGATAAATGATCAATGAAGAATGAACGATGAAGAATGAACAAGGATCAATGATCAATGAAGAATAAACGATGAAGAATGAACAAGGATCAATGAAGAATGACGAATGAACGATGAAGAATGAACAAGGATCAATGATCAATGAAGAATGAACGATGAAGAATGAACAAGGATAAATGGTCAATGAAGAATGAACGATGAAGAATGAACAAGGATAAATGGTCAATGAAGAATAAACGATGAAGAATGAACAAGGATCAATGAAGAATGACGAATGAACGATGAAGAATGAACAAGGATCAATGATCAATGAAGAATGAACGATGAAGAATGAACAAGGGTCAATGATCAATGAAGAATGAACGATGAAGAATGAACAAGGATCAATGATCAATGAAGAATGAACGATGAAGAATGAACAAGGATTAATGATCAATAAAGAATGAACGATGAAGAATGAACAAGGATCAATGATCAATGAAGAATGAACGATGAAGAATAAACAAGGATAAATGGTCAATGACGAATGAACGATGAAGAATGAACAAAGATTAATGCTCAATGAAGAATGAACGATGAAGAATGAACAAGGATCAATGATCAATGAAGAATGAATGATGAAGAATGAACAAGGATTAATGGTCAATGACGAATGAACGATGAACAATGAACAAGGATCAATGATCAATGAAGAATGAACGATGAAGAATGAACAAGGATTAATGCTCAATGAAGAAGGAACGTTGAAGAATGAACAAGGATCAATGATCAATGAAGAATGCACGATGAAGAATGAACAAGGATCAATGATCAATGAAGAATGAACGATGAAGAATGAACAAGGATTAATGGTCAATGACGAATGAACGATGTAGAATGAACAAGGATCAATGATCAATGTAGAATGAATGATGAAGAATGAACAAGGATCAATAATCAATGAAGAATGAACGATGAAGAATGAACAAGGATCAATGATCAATAAAGAATGAACGATGAAGAATGAACAAGGATCAATGATCAATGAAGAATGAACGATGAAGAATAAACAAGGATTAATGGTCAATGACGAATGAACGATGAAGAATGAACAAGGATCAATAATCAATGAAGAATGAACGATGAAGAATGAACAAGGATAAATGGTCAATGAAGAATGAACGATGAAGAATGAACAAGGATCAATGATCAATGACGAATGAACGATGAAGAATGAACAAGGATCAATGATCAATAAAGAATGAACGATGAAGAATGAACAAGGATCAATGATCAATGAAGAATGAACGATGAAAAATGAACAAGGATCAATTATCAATGACGAATGAACGATGAAGAATGAACAAGGATCAATGATCAATGAAGAATGAACGATGAAGAATAAACAAGGATTAATGGTCAATGACGAATGAACGATGAAGAATGAACAAGGATCAATGATCAATGAAGGATGAACGATGAAGAATAAACAAGGATCAATCATCAATGACGAATGAACGATGAAGAATCAACAAGGATCAATGTGATGTAAATGCTAACTCAAGACTTCCTAAATGATTAAGGAAGGAGAAGGACAAAAGAAAAGAAAGAAGAAGTAATTTGGGCAGAATGTATATTTGAATGAAAATAGGACAACCAAAGCACAAGAACAAACTCAATGCAATAGTATTTAGGCTAGAGACAAGACAAACTCAATCTCCCCTAGTTTAATACTCAAGAACACACTCAAAGTATTAAAGAACTCTTGTTAACCTTGGACAAACACAAAGATAGGCAAGAAGAAAACACAAAGGTTGATTCATAAAACAAGTCTGAACTTTCATTCATGAATAGCTCTCTTTAAATAGAGTTACAACAGCAAAAGGAAGCTAAAAAGCAAGAGAAATTAAGGTGGGACGTCCAAGCATGGGGAACAAGCATTGGAACTCACAAAACAACATTAAATAGCCTCCAAAGCATGCATTAGGCTGATTTAAGTTGTTCCCTAAGCATGCAGTAGCTAATTAATCAGATTTAAGTGGTAAAAAGACTTTAAAAAAACATAACTAAACTTGGACCTATCAAAGTGACGTCCAACCAATATATATGTAGCTTTACTTAATCTTCAACCCAAGTTAGACATGTAACAAATTCAGATTTAAAAGGATTAAAACCAAGTACTTCAAGAACTAAAGCAATCGGCTCATGAGATAACGTATTTGATCTTGGATCAGAAGACAATATTGTCCAAAACCATACTTGAAACTTAAAATAAACCATATCCATATGTTAAAAAGATTGACATGTGATTTGATTTTGAATAAGCCGATTGCTATTGCATCATCTTGCATCATTCTCCTTTTCTTCGAAAAGAATTCGACCTCGAATTCGGTTATTCCTAAAAACACAAGTTCAATCTGACAAGCTTCAATATGTATATTTCCTCTAATCAACTCCTTTTCTTCAAAAATATACCCAAATTTAACACACTTTTCATCGATGAGATTTTTTAGTTTTTCTTGCACCAAATAAAAACTACGTAAATCAAAATGATTGTTAAAATTGGTATTTGGTTGTTTAATTCCAATATTTTCTATGGGCTCAACTTGCTTTTCATCAATTGGCTCCTCATTTTTATCATTGGAAACTTTGAAGCCAGATATGTTCAACTCTATGGACTCTTCAACTTTTGTTTGATAAAAAACATTTTCATGGCTCTTCTCCCCAAGTTTAATTACAAGTTCCTCTCGGAGTATTTCTTCATCTACATGATCTTCTTTCTCTAGGACAAGGGACTTATACATTTTCTCTTCTTCTTCCATAATGGAACATTTGGAAGGTAAAATAGATTTGAAAGGACATTTACAAGTAAGATGACTTTTATCTTTACATATAAAACATCTTTTACCCAAGTTGTTCAATTTTTTAGTAATAACTCGCAACATTTCCGCCAAATCTCCACAAGTGCCCATTTTTTTTTTTTTTAAAACACCCTTTCGATCCACCAAAAGCTCTGATACCAAATGATGTAAATGCTAACTCAAGACTTCCTAAATGATTAAGGAAGGAGAAGGACAAAAGAAAAGAAAGAAGAAGTAATTTGGGCAGAATGTATATTTGAATGAAAATAGGACAACCAAAGCACAAGAACAAACTCAATGCAATAGTATTTAGGCTAGAGACAAGACAAACTCAATCTCCCCTAGTTTAATACTCAAGAACACACTCAAAGTATTAAAGAACTCTTGTTAACCTTGGACAAACACAAAGATAGGCAAGAAGAAAACACAAAGGTTGATTCATAAAACAAGTCTGAACTTTCATTCATGAATAGCTCTCTTTAAATAGAGTTACAACAGCAAAAGGAAGCTAAAAAGCAAGAGAAATTAAGGTGGGACGTCCAAGCATGGGGAACAAGCATTGGAACTCACAAAACAACATTAAATAGCCTCCAAAGCATGCATTAGGCTGATTTAAGTTGTTCCCTAAGCATGCAGTAGCTAATTAATCAGATTTAAGTGGTAAAAAGACTTTAAAAAAACATAACTAAACTTGGACCTATCAAAGTGACGTCCAACCAATATATATGTAGCTTTACTTAATCTTCAACCCAAGTTAGACATGTAACAAATTCAGATTTAAAAGGATTAAAACCAAGTACTTCAAGAACTAAAGCAATCGGCTCATGAGATAACGTATTTGATCTTGGATCAGAAGACAATATTGTCCAAAACCATACTTGAAACTTAAAATAAACCATATCCATATGTTAAAAAGATTGACATGTGATTTGATTTTGAATAAGCCGATTGCTATTGCATCATCTTGCATCACAATGATCAATGAAGAATGAACGATGAAGAATGAACAAGGATCAATGATCAATGAAGAATGAACGATGAAGAATAAACAAGAATCAATGATCAATGAAGAATGAACGATGAAGAATGAACAAGGATCAATGATCAATGAAGAATGAACGATGAAGAATGAACAAGGATCAATGATCAATGAAGAATGAACGATGAAGAATGAACAAGGATCAATGATCAATGACAAATGAACGATGAAGAATGAACAAGGATCAATGATCAATGAAGAATGAACGATGAAGAATAAACAAGGATTAATGGTCAATGACGAATGAACGATGAAGAATGAACAAGGATCAATGATCAATGAAGAATGAACGATGAAGAATGAACAAGGATCAATAGTCAATGACGAATGAACGATGAAGAATGAACAAGGATCAATGATCAATGAAGAATGAACGATGAAGAATGAACAAGGATCAATAGTCAATGAAGAATGAACAAGGATCAATGATCAATGAAGAATGAGCGATGAAGAATGAACAACGATCAATGATCAATGAAGAATGAACGATGAAGAATGAACAAGGATCAATGCTCAATGAAGAATGAACGATGAAGAATGAACAAGGATCAATTATCAATTAAGAATTAACGATGAAAAATGAACAAGGATCAATGATCAATGAAGAATAAACGATGAAGAATGAACAAGGATCAATGAAGAATTACGAATGAACGATGAAGAATGAACAAGGATCAATGATCAATGACGAATGAACGATGAAGAATGAACAAAGATTAATGCTCAATGAAGAATGAACGATGAAGAATGAACAAGGATCAATGATCAATGAAGAATGAATGATGAAGAATGAACAAGGATTAATGGTCAATGACGAATGAACGATGAAGAATGAACAAGGATCAATGATCAATGAAGAATGAACGATGAAGAATGAACAAGGATTAATGCTCAATGAAGAAGGAACGTTGAAGAATGAACAAGGATCAATGATCAATGAAGAATGCACGATGAAGAATGAACAAGGATCAATGATCAATGAAGAATGAACGATGAAGAATGAACAAGGATTAATGGTCAATGACGAATGAACGATGTAGAATGAACAAGGATCAATGATCAATGTAGAATGAATGATGAAGAATGAACAAGGATCAATAATCAATGAAGAATGAACGATGAAGAATGAACAAGGATAAATGGTCAATGAAGAATGAACGATGAAGAATGAACAAGGATCAATGATCAATGACGAATGAACGATGAAGAATGAACAAGGATCAATGATCAATAAAGAATGAACGATGAAGAATGAACAAGGATCAATGATCAATGAAGAATGAACGATGAAAAATGAACAAGGATCAATTATCAATGACGAATGAACGATGAAGAATGAACAAGGATCAATGATCAATGAAGAATGAACGATGAAGAATAAACAAGGATTAATGGTCAATGACGAATGAACGATGAAGAATGAACAAGGATCAATGATCAATGAAGGATGAACGATGAAGAATAAACAAGGATCAATCGTCAATGACGAATGAACGATGAAGAATCAACAAGGATCAATGATCAATGAAGAATGAACGATGAAGAATGAACAAGGATCAATGATCAATGAAGAATGAACGATGAAGAATAAACAAGAATCAATGATCAATGAAGAATGAACGATGAAGAATGAACAAGGATCAATGATCAATGAAGAATGAACGATGAAGAATGAACAAGGATCAATGATCAATGAAGAATGAACGATGAAGAATGAACAAGGATCAATGATCAATGACAAATGAACGATGAAGAATGAACAAGGATCAATGATCAATGAAGAATGAACGATGAAGAATAAACAAGGATTAATGGTCAATGACGAATGAACGATGAAGAATGAACAAGGATCAATGATCAATGAAGAATGAACGATGAAGAATGAACAAGGATCAATAGTCAATGACGAATGAACGATGAAGAATGAACAAGGATCAATGATCAATGAAGAATGAACGATGAAGAATGAACAAGGATCAATGATCAATGAAGAATGAACGATGAAGAATGAACAAGGATCAATTATCAATTAAGAATTAACGATGAAAAATGAACAAGGATCAATGATCAATGAAGAATAAACGATGAAGAATGAACAAGGATCAATGAAGAATGACGAATGAACGATGAAGAATGAACAAGGATCAATGATCAATGACGAATGAACGATGAAGAATGAACAAAGATTAATGGTCAATGAAGAATGAACGATGAAGAATGAACAAGGATCAATGATCAATGAAGAATGAATGATGAAGAATGAACAAGGATTAATGGTCAATGACGAATGAACGATGAAGAATGAACAAGGATCAATGATCAATGAAGAATGAACGATGAAGAATGAACAAGGATTAATGCTCAATGAAGAAGGAACGATGAAGAATGAACAAGGATCAATGATCAATGAAGAATGCACGATGAAGAATGAACAAGGATCAATGATCAATGAAGAATGAACGATGAAGAATGAACAAGGATTAATGGTCAATGACGAATGAACGATGTAGAATGAACAAGGATCAATGATCAATGTAGAATGAATGATGAAGAATGAACAAGGATCAATGATCAATGACGAATGAACGATGAAGAATGAACAAGGATCAATGATCAATGAAGAATGAACGATGAAGAATGAACAAGGATCAATGATCAATGACGAATGAACGATGAAGAATGAACAAGGATCAATGGTCAATGACGAATGAACGATGAAGAATGAACAAGGATCAATGATCAATGAAGAATGAATGATGAGGAATGAACAAGGATCAATGATCAATGAAGAATGAACGAAGAAGAATGAACGATGAAGAATGAACAAGGTTCAATTATCAATGAATAATGAACGATGAAGAATGAACAAGGATTAATGGTCAATGTCGAATGAACGATGAAGAATGAACAAGGATCAATGATCAATGAAGAATGAACGATGAAAAATGAACAAGGATCAATGATCAATGAAGAATAAACGATGAAGAATGAACAAGGATCAATGAAGAATGACGAATGAACGATGAAGAATGAACAAGGATCAATGATCAATGACGAATGAACGATGAAGAATGAACAAAGATTAATGCTCAATGAAGAATGAACGATGAAGAATGAACAAGGATCAATGATCAATGAAGAATGAACGATGAAGAATGAACAAGGACTAATGGTCAATGACGAATGAACGATGAAGAATGAACAAGGATCAATGATCAATGAAGAATGAACGATGAAGAATGAACAAGGATTAATGCTCAATAAACATTGAACGATGAAGAATGAACAAGGATCAATGATCAATGAAGAATGCACGATGAAGAATGAACAAGGATTAATGGTATTTGACAAATGAACGATGAAGAATTAACAAGGATGAATGATCAATGAAGAATGAACTATGAAGAATGAACAAGGATCAATGGTCAATGACGAATGAACGATGAAGAATGAACAAGGATCAATGATCAAAGAAGAATGAACGATGAAGAATTAACAAGGATCAATGATCAATGAAGAATGAACGATAAAGAATGAAAAAGGATCAATGATCAATGAAGAATGAACGATGAAGAATGAACAAGGATTAATGGTGAATGACGAATGAACGATGAAGAATGAACAAGGATCAATGATCAATCAAGAATGAACGATGAAGAATGAACAAGGATTAATGGTCAATGACGAAAGAACGATGAAGAATGAACAAGGATTAATGGTCAATGACGAATGAACGATGAAGAATGAACAAGGATCAATGATCAATGAAGAATGAACGATGAAGAATGAACAAGGATCAATGATCAATGAAGAATGAATGATGAAGAATGAACAAGGATTAATGCTCAATGAAGAAGGAACGATGAAGAATGAACAAGGATCAATGATCAATGAAGAATGCACGATGAAGAATGAACAAGGATTAATGGTCAATGACAAATGAACGATGAAGAATTAACAAGGATCAATGATCAATGAAGAATGAACTATGAAGAATGAACAAGGATCAATGGTCACTGACGAATGAACGATGAAGGATGAACAAGGATCAATGATCAAAGAAGAATGAACGATGAAGAATTAACAAGGATCAATGATCAATGAAGAATGAACGATGAAGAATGAAAAAGGATCAATGATCAATGAAGAATGAACGATGAAGAATGAACAAGGATCAATGATCAATCAAGAATGAACGATGAAGAATGAACAAGGATTAATGGTCAATGACGAAAGAACGATGAAAAATGAACAAGGATAAATGATCAATGAAGAATGAACGATGAAGAATGAACAAGGATCAATGATCAATGAAGAATAAACGATGAAGAATGAACAAGGATCAATGAAGAATGACGAATGAACGATGAAGAATGAACAAGGATCAATGATCAATGAAGAATGAACGATGAAGAATGAACAAGGATAAATGGTCAATGAAGAATGAACGATGAAGAATGAACAAGGATAAATGGTCAATGAAGAATAAACGATGAAGAATGAACAAGGATCAATGAAGAATGACGAATGAACGATGAAGAATGAACAAGGATCAATGATTAATGAAGAATGAACGATGAAGAATGAACAAGGGTCAATGATCAATGAAGAATGAACGATGAAGAATGAACAAGGATCAATGGTCAATGAAGAATGAACGATGAAGAATGAACAAGGATCAATGATCAATGAAGGATGAACGATGAAGAATAAACAAGGATCAATCGTCAATGACGAATGAACGATGAAGAATCAACAAGGATCAATGATCAATGAAGAATGAACGATGAAGAATGAACAAGGATCAATGATCAATGAAGAATGAACGATGAAGAATAAACAAGAATCAATGATCAATGAAGAATGAACGATGAAGAATGAACAAGGATCAATGATCAATGAAGAATGAACGATGAAGAATGAACAAGGATCAATGATCAATGAAGAATGAACGATGAAGAATGAACAAGGATCAATGATCAATGACAAATGAACGATGAAGAATGAACGATGAAGAATAAACAAGGATTAATGGTCAATGACGAATGAACGATGAAGAATGAACAAGGATCAATGATCAATGAAGAATGAACGATGAAGAATGAACAAGGATCAATAGTCAATGACGAATGAACGATGAAGAATGAACAAGGATCAATGATCAATGAAGAATGAACGATGAAGAATGAACAAGGATCAATAGTCAATGAAGAATGAACAAGGATCAATGATCAATGAAGAATGAGCGATGAAGAATGAACAACGATCAATGATCAATGAAGAATGAACGATGAAGAATGAACAAGGATCAATGATCAATGAAGAATGAACGATGAAGAATAAACAAGAATCAATGATCAATGAAGAATGAACGATGAAGAATGAACAAGGATCAATGATCAATGAAGAATGAACGATGAAGAATGAACAAGGATCAATGATCAATGAAGAATGAACGATGAAGAATGAACAAGGATCAATGATCAATGAAGAATGAACAATGAAGAATGAACAAGGATTAATAGTCAATGACGAATGAACGATGAAGAATGAACAAGGATCAATGATCAATGAAGAATGAACGATGAAGAATGAACAAGGATTAATGGTCAAAGACGAATGAACGATGAAGAATGAACAAGTATCAATGATCAATGAAGAATGAACGATGAAGAATGAACAAGGATCAATGATCAATGAAGAATGAATGATGAAGAATGAACAAGGATCAATAGTCAATGACGAATGAACGATGAAGAATGAACAAGGATCAATGATCAATGAATAATGAACGATGAAGAATGAACAAGGATTAATGGTCAATGACGAATGAACGATGAAGAATGAACAAGGATCAATGATCAATGAAGAATGAACGATGAAGAATGAACAAGGATCAATGATCAAAGAAGAATGAACGATGAAGAATGAACAAGGATCAATGATCAATGAAGAATGAACGATGAAGAATGAACAAGGATCAATGATCAATGAAGAATGAATGATGAAGAATGAACGATGAAGAATGAACAAGGATCAATTATCAATGAATAATGAACGATGAAGAATGAACAAGCATTAATGGTCAATGTCGAATGAACGATGAAGAATGAACAAGGATCAATGATCAATGAAGAATGAACGATGAAGAATGAACAAGGATCAATGATCAATGAAGAATAAACGATGAAGAATGAACAAGGATCAATGAAAAATGACGAATGAACGATGAAGAATGAACAAGGATCAATGATCAATGAAGAATGAACGATGAAGAATGAACAAGGATAAATGGTCAATGAAGAATGAACGATGAAGAATGAACAAGGATAAATGGTCAATGAAGAATGAACGATGAAGAATTAACAAGGATCAATGATCAATGTCGAATGAACGATGAAGAATGAACAAGGATCAATGATCAATGAAGAATGAACAAGGGTCAATGATCAATGAAGAATGAACGATGAAGAATGAACAAGGATTAATGATCAATGAAGAATGAATGATGAAGAATGAACAAGGATTAATGATCAATAAAGAATGAACGATGAAGAATGAACAAGGATCAATGATCAATGAAGAATGAACGATGAAGAATAAACAAGGATTAATGGTCAATGACGAATGAACGATGAAGAATGAACAAGGATCAATGATCAATGAAGAATGAAGAATGAACGATGAAGAATGAACAAGGATCAATGATCAATGAATAATGAACTATGAAGAAGGAACAAGGATTAATGGTCAATGACGAATGAACGATGAAGAATGAACAAGGATCAATGATCAATGAAGAATGAACGATGAAGAATGAACAAGGATCAATGATCAAAGAAGAATGAACGATGAAGAATGAACAAGGATCAATGATCAATGAAGAATGAACGATGAAGAATGAACAAGGATCAATGATCAATGAAGAATGAACGATGAAGAATGAACAAGGATCAATGATCAATGAATAATGAACTATGAAGAAGGAACAAGGATTAATGGTCAATGACGAATGAACGATGAAGAATGAACAAGGATCAATGATCAATGAAGAATGAACGATGAAGAATGAACAAGGATCAATGATCAAAGAAGAATGAACGATGAAGAATGAACAAGGATCAATGATCAATGAAGAATGAACGATGAAGAATGAACAAGGATCAATGATCAATGAAGAATGAACGATGAAGAATGAACAAGGATCAATTATCAATGAATAATGAACGATGAAGAATGAACAAGGATTAATGGTCAATGTCGAATGAACGATGAAGAATGAACAAGGATAAATGATCAATGAAGAATGAACGATGAAGAATGAACAAGGATCAATGATCAATGAAGAATACACGATGAAGAATGAACAAGGATCAATGAAGAATGACGAATGAACGATGAAGAATGAACAAGGATCAATGATCAATGAAGAATGAACGATGAAGAATGAACAAGGATAAATGGTCAATGAAGAATGAACGATGAAGAATGAACAAGGATAAATGGTCAATGAAGAATAAACGATGAAGAATGAACAAGGATCAATGAAGAATGACGAATGAACGATGAAGAATGAACAAGGATCAATGATCAATGAAGAATGAACGATGAAGAATGAACAAGGGTCAATGATCAATGAAGAATGAACGATGAAGAATGAACAAGGATTAATGATCAATGAAGAATGAACGATGAAGAATGAACAAGGATTAATGATCAATAAAGAATGAACGATGAAGAATGAACAAGGATCAATGATCAATGAAGAATGAACGATGAAGAATAAACAAGGATAAATGGTCAATGACGAATGAACGATGAAGAATGAACAAGGATCAATGATCAATGAAGAATGAACGATGAAGAATGAACAAGGATCAATGGTCAATGAAGAATGAACGATGAAGAATGAACAAGGATCAATGATCAATGACGAATGAACGATGAAGAATGAACAAGGATCAATGATCAATAAAGAATGAACGATGAAGAATGAACAAGGATCAATGATCAATGAAGAATGAACGATGAAGAATAAACAAGGATTAATGGTCAATGACGAATGAACGATGAAGAATGAACAAGGATCAATAATCAATGAAGAATGAACGATGAAGAATGAACAAGGATAAATGGTCAATGAAGAATGAACGATGAAGAATGAACAAGGATCAATGATCAATGACGAATGAACGATGAAGAATGAACAAGGATCAATGATCAATAAAGAATGAACGATGAAGAATGAACAAGGATCAATGATCAATGAAGAATGAACGATGAAAAATGAACAAGGATCAATTATCAATGACGAATGAACGATGAAGAATGAACAAGGATCAATGATCAATGAAGAATGAACGATGAAGAATAAACAAGGATTAATGGTCAATGACGAATGAACGATGAAGAATGAACAAGGATCAATGATCAATGAAGGATGAACGATGAAGAATAAACAAGGATCAATCGTCAATGACGAATGAACGATGAAGAATCAACAAGGATCAATGATAAATGAAGAATGAACGATGAAGAATGAACAAGGATCAATGATCAATGAAGAATGAACGATGAAGAATAAACAAGAATCAATGATCAATGAAGAATGAACGATGAAGAATGAACAAGGATCAATGATCAATGAAGAATGAACGATGAAGAATGAACAAGGATCAATGATCAATGAAGAATGAACGATGAAGAATGAACAAGGATCAATGATCAATGACAAATGAACGATGAAGAATGAACAAGGATCAATGATCAATGAAGAATGAACGATGAAGAATAAACAAGGATTAATGGTCAATGACGAATGAACGATGAAGAATGAACAAGGATCAATCATCAATGAAGAATGAACGATGAAGAATGAACAAGGATCAATAGTCAATGACGAATGAACGATGAAGAATGAACAAGGATCAATGATCAATGAAGAATGAACGATGAAGAATGAACAAGGATCAATAGTCAATGACGAATGAACGATGAAGAATGAACAAGGATCAATGATCAATAAAGAATGAACGATGAAGAATGAACAAGGATCAATGATCAATGAAGAATGAACGATGAAGAATAAACAAGGATTAATGGTCAATGACGAATGAACGATGAAGAATGAACAAGGATCAATAATCAATGAAGAATGAACGATGAAGAATGAACAAGGATAAATGGTCAATGAAGAATGAACGATGAAGAATGAACAAGGATCAATGATCAATGACGAATGAACGATGAAGAATGAACAAGGATCAATGATCAATAAAGAATGAACGATGAAGAATGAACAAGGATCAATGATCAATGAAGAATGAACGATGAAAAATGAACAAGGATCAATTATCAATGACGAATGAACGATGAAGAATGAACAAGGATCAATGATCAATGAAGAATGAACGATGAAGAATAAACAAGGATTAATGGTCAATGACGAATGAACGATGAAGAATGAACAAGGATCAATGATCAATGAAGGATGAACGATGAAGAATAAACAAGGATCAATCGTCAATGACGAATGAACGATGAAGAATCAACAAGGATCAATGATAAATGAAGAATGAACGATGAAGAATGAACAAGGATCAATGATCAATGAAGAATGAACGATGAAGAATAAACAAGAATCAATGATCAATGAAGAATGAACGATGAAGAATGAACAAGGATCAATGATCAATGAAGAATGAACGATGAAGAATGAACAAGGATCAATGATCAATGAAGAATGAACGATGAAGAATGAACAAGGATCAATGATCAATGACAAATGAACGATGAAGAATGAACAAGGATCAATGATCAATGAAGAATGAACGATGAAGAATAAACAAGGATTAATGGTCAATGACGAATGAACGATGAAGAATGAACAAGGATCAATCATCAATGAAGAATGAACGATGAAGAATGAACAAGGATCAATAGTCAATGACGAATGAACGATGAAGAATGAACAAGGATCAATGATCAATGAAGAATGAACGATGAAGAATGAACAAGGATCAATAGTCAATGAAGAATGAACAAGGATCAATGATCAATGAAGAATGAGCGATGAAGAATGAACAACGATCAATGATCAATGAAGAATGAACGATGAAGAATGAACAAGGATCAATGCTCAATGAAGAATGAACGATGAAGAATGAACAAGGATCAATTATCAATTAAGAATTAACGATGAAAAATGAACAAGGATCAATGATCAATGAAGAATAAACGATGAAGAATGAACAAGGATCAATGAAGAATGACGAATGAACGATGAAGAATGAACAAGGATCAATGATCAATGACGAATGAACGATGAAGAATGAACAAAGATTAATGCTCAATGAAGAATGAACGATGAAGAATGAACAAGGATCAATGATCAATGAAGAATGAATGATGAAGAATGAACAAGGATTAATGGTCAATGACGAATGAACGATGAAGAATGAACAAGGATCAATGATCAATGAAGAATGAACGATGAAGAATGAACAAGGATTAATGCTCAATGAAGAAGGAACGTTCAAGAATGAACAAGGATCAATGATCAATGAAGAATGCACGATGAAGAATGAACAAGGATCAATGATCAATGAAGAATGAACGATGAAGAATGAACAAGGATTAATGGTCAATGACGAATGAACGATGTAGAATGAACAAGGATCAATGATCAATGTAGAATGAATGATGAAAAATGAACAAGGATCAATAATCAATGAAGAATGAACGATGAAGAATGAACAAGGATAAATGGTCAATGAAGAATGAACGATGAAGAATGAACAAGGATCAATGATCAATGACGAATGAACGATGAAGAATGAACAAGGATCAATGATCAATAAAGAATGAACGATGAAGAATGAACAAGGATCAATGATCAATGAAGAATGAACGATGAAAAATGAACAAGGATCAATTATCAATGACGAATGAACGATGAAGAATGAACAAGGATCAATGATCAATGAAGAATGAACGATGAAGAATAAACAAGGATTAATGGTCAATGACGAATGAACGATGAAGAATGAACAAGGATCAATGATCAATGAAGGATGAACGATGAAGAATAAACAAGGATCAATCGTCAATGACGAATGAACGATGAAGAATCAACAAGCATCAATGATCAATGAAGAATGAACGATGAAGAATGAAAAAGGATCAATGATCAATGAAGAATGAACGATGAAGAATAAACAAGAATCAATGATCAATGAAGAATGAACGATGAAGAATGAACAAGGATCAATGATCAATGAAGAATGAACGATGAAGAATGAACAAGGATCAATGATCAATGAAGAATGAACGATGAAGAATGAACAAGGATCAATGATCAATGACAAATGAACGATGAAGAATGAACAAGGATCAATGATCAATGAAGAATGAACGATGAAGAATAAACAAGGATTAATGGTCAATGACGAATGAACGATGAGGAATGAACAAGGATCAATGATCAATGAAGAATGAACGATGAAGAATGAACAAGGATCAATAGTCAATGACGAATGAACGATGAAGAATGAACAAGGATCAATGATCAATAAAGAATGAACGATGAAGAATGAACAAGGATCAATAGTCAATGAAGAATGAACAAGGATCAATGATCAATGAAGAATGAGCGATGAAGAATGAACAACGATCAATGATCAATGAAGAATGAACGATGAAGAATGAACAAGGATCAATGCTCAATGAAGAATGAACGATGAAGAATGAACAAGGATCAATTATCAATTAAGAATTAACGATGAAAAATGAACAAGGATCAATGATCAATGAAGAATAAACGATGAAGAATGAACAAGGATCAATGAAGAATGACGAATGAACGATGAAGAATGAACAAGGATCAATGATCAATGACGAATGAACGATGAAGAATGAACAAAGATTAATGCTCAATGAAGAATGAACGATGAAGAATGAACAAGGATCAATGATCAATGAAGAATGAATGATGAAGAATGAACAAGGATTAATGGTCAATGACGAATGAACGATGAAGAATGAACAAGGATCAATGATCAATGAAGAATGAACGATGAAGAATGAACAAGGATTAATGCTCAATGAAGAAGGAACGATGAAGAATGAACAAGGATCAATGATCAATGAAGAATGCACGATGAAGAATGAACAAGGATCAATGATCAATGAAGAATGCACGATGAAGAATGAACAAGGATCAATGATCAATGAAGAATGAACGATGAAGAATGAACAAGGATTAATGGTCAATGACGAATGAACGATGTAGAATGAACAAGGATCAATGATCAATGTAGAATGAATGATGAAAAATGAACAAGGATCAATAATCAATGAAGAATGAACGATGAAGAATGAACAAGGATAAATGGTCAATGAAGAATGAACGATGAAGAATGAACAAGGATCAATGATCAATGACGAATGAACGATGAAGAATGAACAAGGATCAATGATCAATAAAGAATGAACGATGAAGAATGAACAAGGATCAATGATCAATGAAGAATGAACGATGAAAAATGAACAAGGATCAATTATCAATGACGAATGAACGATGAAGAATGAACAAGGATCAATGATCAATGAAGAATGAACGATGAAGAATAAACAAGGATTAATGGTCAATGACGAATGAACGATGAAGAATGAACAAGGATCAATGATCAATGAAGGATGAACGATGAAGAATAAACAAGGATCAATCGTCAATGACGAATGAACGATGAAGAATCAACAAGGATCAATGATCAATGAAGAATGAACGATGAAGAATGAAAAAGGATCAATGATCAATGAAGAATGAACGATGAAGAATAAACAAGAATCAATGATCAATGAAGAATGAACGATGAAGAATGAACAAGGATCAATGATCAATGAAGAATGAACGATGAAGAATGAACAAGGATCAATGATCAATGAAGAATGAACGATGAAGAATGAACAAGGATCAATGATCAATGACAAATGAACGATGAAGAATGAACAAGGATCAATGATCAATGAAGAATGAACGATGAAGAATAAACAAGGATTAATGGTCAATGACGAATGAACGATGAGGAATGAACAAGGATCAATGATCAATGAAGAATGAACGATGAAGAATGAACAAGGATCAATAGTCAATGACGAATGAACGATGAAGAATGAACAAGGATCAATGATCAATAAAGAATGAACGATGAAGAATGAACAAGGATCAATAGTCAATGAAGAATGAACAAGGATCAATGATCAATGAAGAATGAGCGATGAAGAATGAACAACGATCAATGATCAATGAAGAATGAACGATGAAGAATGAACAAGGATCAATGCTCAATGAAGAATGAACGATGAAGAATGAACAAGGATCAATTATCAATTAAGAATTAACGATGAAAAATGAACAAGGATCAATGATCAATGAAGAATAAACGATGAAGAATGAACAAGGATCAATGAAGAATGACGAATGAACGATGAAGAATGAACAAGGATCAATGATCAATGACGAATGAACGATGAAGAATGAACAAAGATTAATGCTCAATGAAGAATGAACGATGAAGAATGAACAAGGATCAATGATCAATGAAGAATGAATGATGAAGAATGAACAAGGATTAATGGTCAATGACGAATGAACGATGAAGAATGAACAAGGATCAATGATCAATGAAGAATGAACGATGAAGAATGAACAAGGATTAATGCTCAATGAAGAAGGAACGATGAAGAATGAACAAGGATCAATGATCAATGAAGAATGCACGATGAAGAATGAACAAGGATCAATGATCAATGAAGAATGAACGATGAAGAATGAACAAGGATTAATGGTCAATGACGAATGAACGATGTAGAATGAACAAGGATCAATGATCAATGTAGAATGAATGATGAAGAATGAACAAGGATCAATGATCAATGACGAATGAACGATGAAGAATGAACAAGGATCAATGATCAATGAAGAATGAACGATGAAGAATGAACAAGGATCAATGATCAATGACGAATGAACGATGAAGAATGAACAAGGATCAATGGTCAATGACGAATGAACGATGAAGAATGAACAAGGATCAATGATCAATGAAGAATGAATGATGAGGAATGAACAAGGATCAATGATCAATGAAGAATGAACGAAGAAGAATGAACGATGAAGAATGAACAAGGTTCAATTATCGATGAATAATGAACGATGAAGAATGAACAAGGATTAATGGTCAATGTCGAATGAACGATGAAGAATGAACAAGGATCAATGATCAATGAAGAATGAACGATGAAAAATGAACAAGGATCAATGATCAATGAAGAATAAACGATGAAGAATGAACAAGGATCAATGAAGAATGACGAATGAACGATGAAGAATGAACAAGGATCAATGATCAATGACGAATGAACGATGAAGAATGAACAAAGATTAATGCTCAATGAAGAATGAACGATGAAGAATGAACAAGGATCAATGATCAATGAAGAATGAACGATGAAGAATGAACAAGGACTAATGGTCAATGACGAATGAACGATGAAGAATGAACAAGGATCAATGATCAATGAAGAATGAACGATGAAGAATGAACAAGGATTAATGCTCAATGAACATTGAACGATGAAGAATGAACAAGGATCAATGATCAATGAAGAATGCACGATGAAGAATGAACAAGGATTAATGGTATTTGACAAATGAACGATGAAGAATTAACAAGGATGAATGATCAATGAAGAATGAACTATGAAGAATGAACAAGGATCAATGGTCAATGACGAATGAACGATGAAGAATGAACAAGGATCAATGATCAAAGAAGAATGAACGATGAAGAATTAACAAGGATCAATGATCAATGAAGAATGAACGATGAAGAATGAAAAAGGATCAATGATCAATGAAGAATGAACGATGAAGAATGAACAAGGATTAATGGTGAATGACGAATGAACGATGAAGAATGAACAAGGATCAATGATCAATCAAGAATGAACGATGAAGAATGAACAAGGATTAATGGTCAATGACGAAAGAACGATGAAGAATGAACAAGGATTAATGGTCAATGACGAATGAACGATGAAGAATGAACAAGGATCAATGATCAATGAAGAATGAACGATGAAGAATGAACAAGGATCAATGATCAATGAAGAATGAATGATGAAGAATGAACAAGGATTAATGCTCAATGAAGAAGGAACGATGAAGAATGAACAAGGATCAATGATCAATGAAGAATGCACGATGAAGAATGAACAAGGATTAATGGTCAATGACAAATGAACGATGAAGAATTAACAAGGATCAATGATCAATGAAGAATGAACTATGAAGAATGAACAAGGATCAATGGTCACTGACGAATGAACGATGAAGGATGAACAAGGATCAATGATCAAAGAAGAATGAACGATGAAGAATTAACAAGGATCAATGATCAATGAAGAATGAACGATGAAGAATGAAAAAGGATCAATGATCAATGAAGAATGAACGATGAAGAATGAACAAGGATCAATGATCAATCAAGAATGAACGATGAAGAATGAACAAGGATTAATGGTCAATGACGAAAGAACGATGAAGAATGAACAAGGATAAATGATCAATGAAGAATGAACGATGAAGAATGAACAAGGATCAATGATCAATGAAGAATAAACGATGAAGAATGAACAAGGATCAATGAAGAATGACGAATGAACGATGAAGAATGAACAAGGATCAATGATCAATGAAGAATGAACGATGAAGAATGAACAAGGATAAATGGTCAATGAAGAATGAACGATGAAGAATGAACAAGGATAAATGGTCAATGAAGAATAAACGATGAAGAATGAACAAGGATCAATGAAGAATGACGAATGAACGATGAAGAATGAACAAGGATCAATGATTAATGAAGAATGAACGATGAAGAATGAACAAGGGTCAATGATCAATGAAGAATGAACGATGAAGAATGAACAAGGATTAATGATCAATAAAGAATGAACGATGAAGAATGAACAAGGATCAATGATCAATGAAGAATGAACGATGAAGAATAAACAAGGATAAATGGTCAATGACGAATGAACGATGAAGAATGAACAAGGATCAATGATCAATGAAGAATGAACGATGAAGAATGAACAAGGATCAATGGTCAATGAAGAATGAACGATGAAGAATGAACAAGGATCAATGATCAATGAAGGATGAACGATGAAGAATAAACAAGGATCAATCGTCAATTACGAATGAACGATGAAGAATCAACAAGGATCAATGATCAATGAAGAATGAACGATGAAGAATGAACAAGGATCAATGATCAATGAAGAATGAACGATGAAGAATAAACAAGAATCAATGATCAATGAAGAATGAACGATGAAGAATGAACAAGGATCAATGATCAATGAAGAATGAACGATGAAGAATGAACAAGGATCAATGATCAATGAAGAATGAACGATGAAGAATGAACAAGGATCAATGATCAATGACAAATGAACGATGAAGAATGAACGATGAAGAATAAACAAGGATTAATGGTCAATGACGAATGAACGATGAAGAATGAACAAGGATCAATGATCAATGAAGAATGAACGATGAAGAATGAACAAGGATCAATAGTCAATGACTGATGCAAGATGATGCAATAGCAATCGGCTTATTCAAAATCAAATCACATGTCAATCTTTTTAACATATGGATATGGTTTATTTTAAGTTTCAAGTATGGTTTTGGACAATATTGTCTTCTGATCCAAGATCAAATACGTTATCTCATGAGCCGATTGCTTTAGTTCTTGAAGTACTTGGTTTTAATCCTTTTAAATCTGAATTTGTTACATGTCTAACTTGGGTTGAAGATTAAGTGAAGCTACATATATATTGGTTGGACGTCACTTTGATAGGTCCAAGTTTAGTTATGTTTTTTTAAAGTCTTTTTACCACTTAAATCTGATTAATTAGCTACTGCATGCTTAGGGAACAACTTAAATCAGCCTAATGCATGCTTTGGAGGCTATTTAATGTTGTTTTGTGAGTTCCAATGCTTGTTCCCCATGCTTGGACGTCCCACCTTAATTTCTCTTGCTTTTTAACTTCCTTTTGCTGTTGTAACTCTATTTAAAGAGAGCTATTCATGAATGAAAGTTCAGACTTGTTTTATGAATCAACCTTTGTGTTTTCTTCTTGCCTATCTTTGTGTTTGTCCAAGGTTAACAAGAGTTCTTTAATACTTTGAGTGTGTTCTTGAGTATTAAACTAGGGGAGATTGAGTTTGTCTTGTCTCTAGTCTAAATACTATTGCATTGAGTTTGTTCTTGTGCTTTGGTTGTCCTATTTTCATTCAAATATACATTCTGCCCAAATTACTTCTTCTTTCTTTTCTTTTGTCCTTCTCCTTCCTTAATCATTTAGGAAGTCTTGAGTTAGCATTTACATCATTTGGTATCAGAGCTTTTGGTGGATCGAAAGGGTGTTTAAAAAAAAAAAAATGGGCACTTGTGGAGATTTGGCGGAAATGTTGCGAGTTATTACTAAAAAATTGAACAACTTGGGTAAAAGATGTTTTATATGTAAAGATAAAAGTCATCTTACTTGTAAATGTCCTTTCAAATCTATTTTACCTTCCAAATGTTCCATTATGGAAGAAGAAGAGAAAATGTATAAGTCCCTTGTCCTAGAGAAAGAAGATCATGTAGATGAAGAAATACTCCGAGAGGAACTTGTAATTAAACTTGGGGAGAAGAGCCATGAAAATGTTTTTTATCAAACAAAAGTTGAAGAGTCCATAGAGTTGAACATATCTGGCTTCAAAGTTTCCAATGATAAAAATGAGGAGCCAATTGATGAAAAGCAAGTTGAACCCATAGAAAATATTGGAATTAAACAACCAAATACCAATTTTAACAATCATTTTGATTTACGTAGTTTTGATTTGGTGCAAGAAAAACTAAAAAATCTCATCGATGAAAAGTGTGTTAAATTTGGGTATATTTTTGAAGAAAAGGAGTTGATTAGAGGAAATATACATATTGAAGCTTGTCAGATTGAACTTGTGTTTTTAGGAATAACCGAATTCGAGGTCGAATTCTTTTCGAAGAAAAGGAGAATGATGCAAGATGATGCAATAGCAATCGGCTTATTCAAAATCAAATCACATGTCAATCTTTTTAACATATGGATATGGTTTATTTTAAGTTTCAAGTATGGTTTTGGACAATATTGTCTTCTGATCCAAGATCAAATACGTTATCTCATGAGCCGATTGCTTTAGTTCTTGAAGTACTTGGTTTTAATCCTTTTAAATCTGAATTTGTTACATGTCTAACTTGGGTTGAAGATTAAGTGAAGCTACATATATATTGGTTGGACGTCACTTTGATAGGTCCAAGTTTAGTTATGTTTTTTTAAAGTCTTTTTACCACTTAAATCTGATTAATTAGCTACTGCATGCTTAGGGAACAACTTAAATCAGCCTAATGCATGCTTTGGAGGCTATTTAATGTTGTTTTGTGAGTTCCAATGCTTGTTCCCCATGCTTGGACGTCCCACCTTAATTTCTCTTGCTTTTTAACTTCCTTTTGCTGTTGTAACTCTATTTAAAGAGAGCTATTCATGAATGAAAGTTCAGACTTGTTTTATGAATCAACCTTTGTGTTTTCTTCTTGCCTATCTTTGTGTTTGTCCAAGGTTAACAAGAGTTCTTTAATACTTTGAGTGTGTTCTTGAGTATTAAACTAGGGGAGATTGAGTTTGTCTTGTCTCTAGTCTAAATACTATTGCATTGAGTTTGTTCTTGTGCTTTGGTTGTCCTATTTTCATTCAAATATACATTCTGCCCAAATTACTTCTTCTTTCTTTTCTTTTGTCCTTCTCCTTCCTTAATCATTTAGGAAGTCTTGAGTTAGCATTTACATCAATGACGAATGAACGATGAAGAATGAACAAGGATCAATGATCAATGAAGAATGAACTATGAAGAATGAACAAGGATCAATAGTCAATGAAGAATGAACAAGGATCAATGATCAATGAGGAATGAGCGATGAAGAATGAACAACGATCAATGATCAATGAAGAATGAACGATGAAGAATGAACAAGGATCAATGATCAATGAAGAATGAACGATGAAGAATAAACAAGAATCAATGATCAATGAAGAATGAACGATGAAGAATGAACAAGGATCAATGATCAATGAAGAATGAACGATGAAGAATGAACAAGGATCAATGATCAATGAAGAATGAACGATGAAGAATGAACAAGGATCAATGATCAATGAAGAATGAACAATGAAGAATGAACAAGGATTAATAGTCAATGACGAATGAACGATGAAGAATGAACAAGGATCAATGATCAATGAAGAATGAACGATGAAGAATGAACAAGGATTAATGGTCAAAGACGAATGAACGATGAAGAATGAACAAGTATCAATGATCAATGAAGAATGAACGATGAAGAATGAACAAGGATCAATGATCAATGAAGAATGAATGATGAAGAATGAACAAGGATCAATAGTCAATGACGAATGAACGATGAAGAATGAACAAGGATCAATGATCAATGAATAATGAACGATGAAGAATGAACAAGGATTAATGGTCAATGACGAATGAACGATGAAGAATGAACAAGGATCAATGATCAATGAAGAATGAACGATGAAGAATGAACAAGGATCAATGATCAAAGAAGAATGAACGATGAAGAATGAACAAGGATCAATGATCAATGAAGAATGAACGATGAAGAATGAACAAGGATCAATGATCAATGAAGAATGAATGATGAAGAATGAACGATGAAGAATGAACAAGGATCAATTATCAATGAATAATGAACGATGAAGAATGAACAAGCATTAATGGTCAATGTCGAATGAACGATGAAGAATGAACAAGGATCAATGATCAATGAAGAATGAACGATGAAGAATGAACAAGGATCAATGATCAATGAAGAATAAACGATGAAGAATGAACAAGGATCAATGAAAAATGACGAATGAACGATGAAGAATGAACAAGGATCAATGATCAATGAAGAATGAACGATGAAGAATGAACAAGGATAAATGGTCAATGAAGAATGAACGATGAAGAATGAACAAGGATAAATGGTCAATGAAGAATGAACGATGAAGAATTAACAAGGATCAATGATCAATGTCGAATGAACGATGAAGAATGAACAAGGATCAATGATCAATGAAGAATGAACAAGGGTCAATGATCAATGAAGAATGAACGATGAAGAATGAACAAGGATTAATGATCAATGAAGAATGAACGATGAAGAATGAACAAGGATTAATGATCAATAAAGAATGAACGATGAAGAATGAACAAGGATCAATGATCAATGAAGAATGAACGATGAAGAATAAACAAGGATTAATGGTCAATGACGAATGAACGATGAAGAATGAACAAGGATCAATGATCAATGAAGAATGAACGATGAAGAATGAACAAGGATCAATAGTCAATGACTGATGCAAGATGATGCAATAGCAATCGGCTTATTCAAAATCAAATCACATGTCAATCTTTTTAACATATGGATATGGTTTATTTTAAGTTTCAAGTATGGTTTTGGACAATATTGTCTTCTGATCCAAGATCAAATACGTTATCTCATGAGCCGATTGCTTTAGTTCTTGAAGTACTTGGTTTTAATCCTTTTAAATCTGAATTTGTTACATGTCTAACTTGGGTTGAAGATTAAGTGAAGCTACATATATATTGGTTGGACGTCACTTTGATAGGTCCAAGTTTAGTTATGTTTTTTTAAAGTCTTTTTACCACTTAAATCTGATTAATTAGCTACTGCATGCTTAGGGAACAACTTAAATCAGCCTAATGCATGCTTTGGAGGCTATTTAATGTTGTTTTGTGAGTTCCAATGCTTGTTCCCCATGCTTGGACGTCCCACCTTAATTTCTCTTGCTTTTTAACTTCCTTTTGCTGTTGTAACTCTATTTAAAGAGAGCTATTCATGAATGAAAGTTCAGACTTGTTTTATGAATCAACCTTTGTGTTTTCTTCTTGCCTATCTTTGTGTTTGTCCAAGGTTAACAAGAGTTCTTTAATACTTTGAGTGTGTTCTTGAGTATTAAACTAGGGGAGATTGAGTTTGTCTTGTCTCTAGTCTAAATACTATTGCATTGAGTTTGTTCTTGTGCTTTGGTTGTCCTATTTTCATTCAAATATACATTCTGCCCAAATTACTTCTTCTTTCTTTTCTTTTGTCCTTCTCCTTCCTTAATCATTTAGGAAGTCTTGAGTTAGCATTTACATCATTTGGTATCAGAGCTTTTGGTGGATCGAAAGGGTGTTTAAAAAAAAAAAAATGGGCACTTGTGGAGATTTGGCGGAAATGTTGCGAGTTATTACTAAAAAATTGAACAACTTGGGTAAAAGATGTTTTATATGTAAAGATAAAAGTCATCTTACTTGTAAATGTCCTTTCAAATCTATTTTACCTTCCAAATGTTCCATTATGGAAGAAGAAGAGAAAATGTATAAGTCCCTTGTCCTAGAGAAAGAAGATCATGTAGATGAAGAAATACTCCGAGAGGAACTTGTAATTAAACTTGGGGAGAAGAGCCATGAAAATGTTTTTTATCAAACAAAAGTTGAAGAGTCCATAGAGTTGAACATATCTGGCTTCAAAGTTTCCAATGATAAAAATGAGGAGCCAATTGATGAAAAGCAAGTTGAACCCATAGAAAATATTGGAATTAAACAACCAAATACCAATTTTAACAATCATTTTGATTTACGTAGTTTTGATTTGGTGCAAGAAAAACTAAAAAATCTCATCGATGAAAAGTGTGTTAAATTTGGGTATATTTTTGAAGAAAAGGAGTTGATTAGAGGAAATATACATATTGAAGCTTGTCAGATTGAACTTGTGTTTTTAGGAATAACCGAATTCGAGGTCGAATTCTTTTCGAAGAAAAGGAGAATGATGCAAGATGATGCAATAGCAATCGGCTTATTCAAAATCAAATCACATGTCAATCTTTTTAACATATGGATATGGTTTATTTTAAGTTTCAAGTATGGTTTTGGACAATATTGTCTTCTGATCCAAGATCAAATACGTTATCTCATGAGCCGATTGCTTTAGTTCTTGAAGTACTTGGTTTTAATCCTTTTAAATCTGAATTTGTTACATGTCTAACTTGGGTTGAAGATTAAGTGAAGCTACATATATATTGGTTGGACGTCACTTTGATAGGTCCAAGTTTAGTTATGTTTTTTTAAAGTCTTTTTACCACTTAAATCTGATTAATTAGCTACTGCATGCTTAGGGAACAACTTAAATCAGCCTAATGCATGCTTTGGAGGCTATTTAATGTTGTTTTGTGAGTTCCAATGCTTGTTCCCCATGCTTGGACGTCCCACCTTAATTTCTCTTGCTTTTTAACTTCCTTTTGCTGTTGTAACTCTATTTAAAGAGAGCTATTCATGAATGAAAGTTCAGACTTGTTTTATGAATCAACCTTTGTGTTTTCTTCTTGCCTATCTTTGTGTTTGTCCAAGGTTAACAAGAGTTCTTTAATACTTTGAGTGTGTTCTTGAGTATTAAACTAGGGGAGATTGAGTTTGTCTTGTCTCTAGTCTAAATACTATTGCATTGAGTTTGTTCTTGTGCTTTGGTTGTCCTATTTTCATTCAAATATACATTCTGCCCAAATTACTTCTTCTTTCTTTTCTTTTGTCCTTCTCCTTCCTTAATCATTTAGGAAGTCTTGAGTTAGCATTTACATCAATGACGAATGAACGATGAAGAATGAACAAGGATCAATGATCAATGAAGAATGAACTATGAAGAATGAACAAGGATCAATAGTCAATGAAGAATGAACAAGGATCAATGATCAATGAGGAATGAGCGATGAAGAATGAACAACGATCAATGATCAATGAAGAATGAACGATGAAGAATGAACAAGGATCAATGATCAATGAAGAATGAACGATGAAGAATAAACAAGAATCAATGATCAATGAAGAATGAACGATGAAGAATGAACAAGGATCAATGATCAATGAAGAATGAACGATGAAGAATGAACAAGGATCAATGATCAATGAAGAATGAACGATGAAGAATGAACAAGGATCAATGATCAATGAAGAATGAACAATGAAGAATGAACAAGGATTAATAGTCAATGACGAATGAACGATGAAGAATGAACAAGGATCAATGATCAATGAAGAATGAACGATGAAGAATGAACAAGGATTAATGGTCAAAGACGAATGAACGATGAAGAATGAACAAGTATCAATGATCAATGAAGAATGAACGATGAAGAATGAACAAGGATCAATGATCAATGAAGAATGAATGATGAAGAATGAACAAGGATCAATAGTCAATGACGAATGAACGATGAAGAATGAACAAGGATCAATGATCAATGAATAATGAACGATGAAGAATGAACAAGGATTAATGGTCAATGACGAATGAACGATGAAGAATGAACAAGGATCAATGATCAATGAAGAATGAACGATGAAGAATGAACAAGGATCAATGATCAAAGAAGAATGAACGATGAAGAATGAACAAGGATCAATGATCAATGAAGAATGAACGATGAAGAATGAACAAGGATCAATGATCAATGAAGAATGAATGATGAAGAATGAACGATGAAGAATGAACAAGGATCAATTATCAATGAATAATGAACGATGAAGAATGAACAAGCATTAATGGTCAATGTCGAATGAACGATGAAGAATGAACAAGGATCAATGATCAATGAAGAATGAACGATGAAGAATGAACAAGGATCAATGATCAATGAAGAATAAACGATGAAGAATGAACAAGGATCAATGAAAAATGACGAATGAACGATGAAGAATGAACAAGGATCAATGATCAATGAAGAATGAACGATGAAGAATGAACAAGGATAAATGGTCAATGAAGAATGAACGATGAAGAATGAACAAGGATAAATGGTCAATGAAGAATGAACGATAAAGAATTAACAAGGATCAATGATCAATGTCGAATGAACGATGAAGAATGAACAAGGATCAATGATCAATAAAGAATGAACGATGAAGAATGAACAAGGATCAATGATCAATGAAGAATGAACAAGGGTCAATGATCAATGAAGAATGAACGATGAAGAATGAACAAGGATTAATGATCAATGAAGAATGAACGATGAAGAATGAACAAGGATTAATGATCAATAAAGAATGAACGATGAAGAATGAACAAGGATCAATGATCAATGAAGAATGAACGATGAAGAATAAACAAGGATTAATGGTCAATGACGAATGAACGATGAAGAATGAACAAGGATCAATGATCAATGAAGAATGAAGAATGAACGATGAAGAATGAACAAGGATCAATGATCAATGAAGAATGAATGATGAAGAATGAACAAGGATCAATAGTCAATGACGAATGAACGATGAAGAATGAACAAGGATCAATGATCAATGAATAATGAACTATGAAGAAGGAACAAGGATTAATGGTCAATGACGAATGAACGATGAAGAATGAACAAGGATCAATGATCAATGAAGAATGAACGATGAAGAATGAACAAGGATCAATGATCAAAGAAGAATGAACGATGAAGAATGAACAAGGATCAATGATCAATGAAGAATGAACGATGAAGAATGAACAAGGATCAATGATCAATGAAGAATGAACGATGAAGAATGAACAAGGATCAATTATCAATGAATAATGAACGATGAAGAATGAACAAGGATTAATGGTCAATGTCGAATGAACGATGAAGAATGAACAAGGATAAATGATCAATGAAGAATGAACGATGAAGAATGAACAAGGATCAATGATCAATGAAGAATAAACGATGAAGAATGAACAAGGATCAATGAAGAATGACGAATGAACGATGAAGAATGAACAAGGATCAATGATCAATGAAGAATGAACGATGAAGAATGAACAAGGATAAATGGTCAATGAAGAATGAACGATGAAGAATGAACAAGGATAAATGGTCAATGAAGAATAAACGATGAAGAATGAACAAGGATCAATGAAGAATGATGAATGAACGATGAAGAATGAACAAGGATCAATGATCAATGAAGAATGAACGATGAAGAATGAACAAGGGTCAATGATCAATGAAGAATGAACGATGAAGAATGAACAAGGATTAATGATCAATGAAGAATGAACGATGAAGAATGAACAAGGATTAATGATCAATAAAGAATGAACGATGAAGAATGAACAAGGATCAATGATCAATGAAGAATGAACGATGAAGAATAAACAAGGATAAATGGTCAATGACGAATGAACGATGAAGAATGAACAAGGATCAATGATCAATGAAGAATGAACGATGAAGAATGAACAAGGATCAATGGTCAATGAAGAATGAACGATGAAGAATGAACAAGGATCAATGATCAATGACGAATGAACGATGAAGAATGAACAAGGATCAATGATCAATAAAGAATGAACGATGAAGAATGAACAAGGATCAATGATCAATGAAGAATGAACGATGAAGAATAAACAAGGATTAATGGTCAATGACGAATGAACGATGAAGAATGAACAAGGATCAATAATCAATGAAGAATGAACGATGAAGAATGAACAAGGATAAATGGTCAATGAAGAATGAACGATGAAGAATGAACAAGGATCAATGATCAATGACGAATGAACGATGAAGAATGAACAAGGATCAATGATCAATAAAGAATGAACGATGAAGAATGAACAAGGATCAATGATCAATGAAGAATGAACGATGAAAAATGAACAAGGATCAATTATCAATGACGAATGAACGATGAAGAATGAACAAGGATCAATGATCAATGAAGAATGAACGATGAAGAATAAACAAGGATTAATGGTCAATGACGAATGAACGATGAAGAATGAACAAGGATCAATGATCAATGAAGGATGAACGATGAAGAATAAACAAGGATCAATCGTCAATGACGAATGAACGATGAAGAATCAACAAGGATCAATGATCAATGAAGAATGAACGATGAAGAATGAACAAGGATCAATGATCAATGAAGAATGAACGATGAAGAATAAACAAGAATCAATGATCAATGAAGAATGAACGATGAAGAATGAACAAGGATCAATGATCAATGAAGAATGAACGATGAAGAATGAACAAGGATCAATGATCAATGAAGAATGAACGATGAAGAATGAACAAGGATCAATGATCAATGACAAATGAACGATGAAGAATGAACAAGGATCAATGATCAATGAAGAATGAACGATGAAGAATAAACAAGGATTAATGGTCAATGACGAATGAACGATGAAGAATGAACAAGGATCAATGATCAATGAAGAATGAACGATGAAGAATGAACAAGGATCAATAGTCAATGACGAATGAACGATGAAGAATGAACAAGGATCAATGATCAATGAAGAATGAACGATGAAGAATGAACAAGGATCAATAGTCAATGAAGAATGAACAAGGATCAATGATCAATGAAGAATGAGCGATGAAGAATGAACAACGATCAATGATCAATGAAGAATGAACGATGAAGAATGAACAAGGATCAATGCTCAATGAAGAATGAACGATGAAGAATGAACAAGGATCAATTATCAATTAAGAATTAACGATGAAAAATGAACAAGGATCAATGATCAATGAAGAATAAACGATGAAGAATGAACAAGGATCAATGAAGAATGACGAATGAACGATGAAGAATGAACAAGGATCAATGATCAATGACGAATGAACGATGAAGAATGAACAAAGATTAATGGTCAATGAAGAATGAACGATGAAGAATGAACAAGGATCAATGATCAATGAAGAATGAATGATGAAGAATGAACAAGGATTAATGGTCAATGACGAATGAACGATGAAGAATGAACAAGGATCAATGATCAATGAAGAATGAACGATGAAGAATGAACAAGGGTTAATGCTCAATGAAGAAGGAACGTTGAAGAATGAACAAGGATCAATGATCAATGAAGAATGCACGATGAAGAATGAACAAGGATCAATGATCAATGAAGAATGAACGATGAAGAATGAACAAGGATTAATGGTCAATGACGAATGAACGATGTAGAATGAACAAGGATCAATGATCAATGTAGAATGAATGATGAAGAATGAACAAGGATCAATAATCAATGAAGAATGAACGATAAAGAATGAACAAGGATAAATGGTCAATGAAGAATGAACGATGAAGAATGAACAAGGATCAATGATCAATGACGAATGAACGATGAAGAATGAACAAGGATCAATGATCAATAAAGAATGAACGATGAAGAATGAACAAGGATCAATGATTAATGAAGAATGAACGATGAAAAATGAACAAGGATCAATTATCAATGACGAATGAACGATGAAGAATGAACAAGGATCAATGATCAATGAAGAATGAACGATGAAGAATAAACAAGGATTAATGGTCAATGACGAATGAACGATGAAGAATGAACAAGGATCAATGATCAATGAAGGATGAACGATGAAGAATAAACAAGGATCAATCGTCAATGACGAATGAACGATGAAGAATCAACAAGGATCAATGATCAATGAAGAATGAACGATGAAGAATGAACAAGGATCAATGATCAATGAAGAATGAACGATGAAGAATGAACAAGGATCAATGATCAATAAAGAATGAACGATGAAGAATGAACAAGGATCAATGATCAATGAAGAATGAACGATGAAAAATGAACAAGGATCAATTATCAATGACGAATGAACGATGAAGAATGAACAAGGATCAATGATCAATGAAGAATGAACGATGAAGAATAAACAAGGATTAATGGTCAATGACGAATGAACGATGAAGAATGAACAAGGATCAATGATCAATGAAGGATGAACGATGAAGAATAAACAAGGATCAATCGTCAATGACGAATGAACGATGAAGAATCAACAAGGATCAATGATCAATGAAGAATGAACGATGAAGAATGAACAAGGATCAATGATCAATGAAGAATGAACGATGAAGAATAAACAAGAATCAATGATCAATGAAGAATGAACGATGAAGAATGAACAAGGATCAATGATCAATGAAGAATGAACGATGAAGAATGAACAAGGATCAATGATCAATGAAGAATGAACGATGAAGAATGAACAAGGATCAATGATCAATGACAAATGAACGATGAAGAATGAACAAGGATCAATGATCAATGAAGAATGAACGATGAAGAATAAACAAGGATTAATGGTCAATGACGAATGAACGATGAAGAATGAACAAGGATCAATGATCAATGAAGAATGAACGATGAAGAATGAACAAGGATCAATAGTCAATGACGAATGAACGATGAAGAATGAACAAGGATCAATGATCAATGAAGAATGAACGATGAAGAATGAACAAGGATCAATAGTCAATGAAGAATGAACAAGGATCAATGATCAATGAAGAATGAGCGATGAAGAATGAACAACGATCAATGATCAATGAAGAATGAACGATGAAGAATGAACAAGGATCAATGCTCAATGAAGAATGAACGATGAAGAATGAACAAGGATCAATTATCAATTAAGAATTAACGATGAAAAATGAACAAGGATCAATGATCAATGAAGAATAAACGATGAAGAATGAACAAGGATCAATGAAGAATGACGAATGAACGATGAAGAATGAACAAGGATCAATGATCAATGACGAATGAACGATGAAGAATGAACAAAGATTAATGGTCAATGAAGAATGAACGATGAAGAATGAACAAGGATCAATGATCAATGAAGAATGAATGATGAAGAATGAACAAGGATTAATGGTCAATGACGAATGAACGATGAAGAATGAACAAGGATCAATGATCAATGAAGAATGAACGATGAAGAATGAACAAGGATTAATGCTCAATGAAGAAGGAACGTTGAAGAATGAACAAGGATCAATGATCAATGAAGAATGCACGATGAAGAATGAACAAGGATCAATGATCAATGAAGAATGAACGATGAAGAATGAACAAGGATTAATGGTCAATGACGAATGAACGATGTAGAATGAACAAGGATCAATGATCAATGTAGAATAAATGATGAAGAATGAACAAGGATCAATAATCAATGAAGAATGAACGATAAAGAATGAACAAGGATAAATGGTCAATGAAGAATGAACGATGAAGAATGAACAAGGATCAATGATCAATGACGAATGAACGATGAAGAATGAACAAGGATCAATGATCAATAAAGAATGAACGATGAAGAATGAACAAGGATCAATGATCAATGAAGAATGAACGATGAAAAATGAACAAGGATCAATTATCAATGACGAATGAACGATGAAGAATGAACAAGGATCAATGATCAATGAAGAATGAACGATGAAGAATAAACAAGGATTAATGGTCAATGACGAATGAACGATGAAGAATGAACAAGGATCAATGATCAATGAAGGATGAACGATGAAGAATAAACAAGGATCAATCGTCAATGACGAATGAACGATGAAGAATCAACAAGGATCAATGATCAATGAAGAATGAACGATGAAGAATGAACAAGGATCAATGATCAATGAAGAATGAACGATGAAGAATAAACAAGAATCAATGATCAATGAAGAATGAACGATGAAGAATGAACAAGGATCAATGATCAATGAAGAATGAACGATGAAGAATGAACAAGGATCAATGATCAATGAAGAATGAACGATGAAGAATGAACAAGGATCAATGATCAATGACAAATGAACGATGAAGAATGAACAAGGATCAATGATCAATGAAGAATGAACGATGAAGAATAAACAAGGATTAATGGTCAATGACGAATGAACGATGAAGAATGAACAAGGATCAATGATCAATGAAGAATGAACGATGAAGAATGAACAAGGATCAATAGTCAATGACGAATGAACGATGAAGAATGAACAAGGATCAATGATCAATGAAGAATGAACGATGAAGAATGAACAAGGATCAATAGTCAATGAAGAATGAACAAGGATCAATGATCAATGAAGAATGAGCGATGAAGAATGAACAACGATCAATGATCAATGAAGAATGAACGATGAAGAATGAACAAGGATCAATGCTCAATGAAGAATGAACGATGAAGAATGAACAAGGATCAATTATCAATTAAGAATTAACGATGAAAAATGAGCAAGGATCAATGATCAATGAAGAATAAACGATGAAGAATGAACAAGGATCAATGAAGAATGACGAATGAACGATGAAGAATGAACAAGGATCAACGATCAATGACGAATGAACGATGAAGAATGAACAAAGATTAATGCTCAATGAAGAATGAACGATGAAGAATGAACAAGGATCAATGATCAATGAAGAATGAATGATGAAGAATGAACAAGGATTAATGGTCAATGACGAATGAACGATGAAGAATGAACAAGGATCAATGATCAATGAAGAATGAACGATGAAGAATGAACAAGGATTAATGCTCAATGAAGAAGGAACGATGAAGAATGAACAAGGATCAATGATCAATGAAGAATGCACGATGAAGAATGAACAAGGATCAATGATCAATGAAGAATGAACGATGAAGAATGAACAAGGATTAATGGTCAATGACGAATGAACGATGTAGAATGAACAAGGATCAATGATCAATGTAGAATGAATGATGAAGAATGAACAAGGATCAATGATCAATGACGAATGAACGATGAAGAATGAACAAGGATCAATGATCAATGAAGAATGAACGATGAAGAATGACCAAGATGGTCAAGGTACAAGTGTCCAAGATGTCCAAGTCCAATCCAATGCAAGGGAATTAATTTTGTCCAAGTCTTATTTTGATCATAGCATGCACGGTCCAAATAAGTCATCAAATGGTTGTACTTTGCTAAGTATGACTAAGTACTTTGTTGAAAGTATAAATTAAAGGGTGTCGGTTACAAGGAATTAATTCCAAAAAGTTTTGGAATACGAAGGGGCATGTTTTAAGGAGATTTATGGCTGGTTTTTAATCTCATTTAAAGCTGCAGTTTTGGAATTCAAAGGGGCATGTTTTTAGGAGTATTTATGGCTGAATATTAACCTTTTTAAGTGGGGGTTACTAGGCATTATTGTAGGAGTAAAATGCAATAATAAAGAAGCTTAAATGGAGGAGTAAATGGGAGTTACCAGGCAAATGAATGGGCTGTTTTGGATGTTACTTTGCACACTTGAAGGAGCCATGTGAAGAGTTTAATTGCTGGCCATTTCTTCCCTAGTTTTAATCTTTGTTTAATTAGTCTTAAGTGTGTGTAGTGGAGATTAATGTGGACATTGATTAGCCACTTAATTCTCTTTTATTTTGTTGTCTTTTTATTTTCTTTTGTGAATTTATTTAGGCAAGTGAAAGGTTGTAATTATTTAATGTAAGAATGCTATATATAGCATACTTTGATGAATGAAAAACACATCCAGAAATTTGCCAAAAAACTTGTGTTTTGTTTATTGAACTTGACTTGTGTTTAGTCAATTTTAATTGTCCAAATTTGAGTGTTCCAAATTTGAAGAGTTAGAGTTTTAGTGAGAGTTCCTAAAACTAAAGCTTGTAGTTGACGATTTGGTGAGAGTTCCCTAATCTAAGCTACACCCAAACAAGTGAGTGAGTGTTCCTCCTTGTTATATCCTCAAGTTTAGGGTGAGAGTTCCCCTAACTAATCTGATCATACTAAAAAAATATACCAAAAAACGTGTGACCCCTTTAACTTATCATTTTGTAACAAGGTTTCTCGTCTTGTTTACACATCATTTGGCGCGCCAGGTAGGGGGAGTTTTTCCATACACTTCCAAAGGGGTCGAATACCTACATATCATGGGAGAGAATCAAGATTTGAGGGTAGCTTTGGAAGCTCTCAATCGATCCATTGCTAGTCAAGAAAGGTTGGCCGAGACTAATGCCAATCTACAAGGGAATCTTGCTGCCTTAATGGCAAGACTCTTGAACGAGCAAGATAGGAGAGATCAAGATGAAGAACCTCCACCTAGGAGGGAGGATAGGAGTCTCAAAGTAGACGTCCCTTCCTTTGATGGGTCACTTGATCCAGAGAAGTACTTGGAATGGGAGAAATCCTTGGAAAGGTACTTTGAGTACAAGGATATTCAAGAAGAAGTGCAGAAATATAAGATAGCCAAGGTGAAACTGAAGGGCTATGGTGACAGTTGGTTGCAAGGGGAACAAAGGGCACGTACCCTTAGGGGTAAAGCTCCCATATCAACTTGGAACAAGATGAAGAAACGGATGAGAGACCGTTTCATTCCTCACAATTACAAGCAAAGCCAATATGTGAAGTGGAGTACTTTGCTACAAAATGGAGATTCCGTGGAAGACTACATCAAAGAGTTTGATAGGCTTGCCATTGTGTGTGAAGTAACTGAAAATGAAGAGCTCAAAATGGGGCGTTTTGTAGCTGGGTTGGATCAAGAATTACAAGACAAGCTTGAAGGTTACACTAACCTTACGTTTGTGGAAGCTTGCAAACTTGTGACCAAGTTTGATGCTAGGAGGAAAAAGAAGAAAACGCCTACCACTACTCCAGTGGTGCGCAAACCACCCTTCACCTTGAAGGAGGGTTCTTCCTTTAGCAAGTCAAATGAATCACCTAAGAAAGACAAGAAAGACTTCAAACTTAGCGACATTGTCTGTTACAAGTGTGGAGGTAGAGGACATTTCAAAAAGGATTGTCCTAATTCAAAGGCCTTAACCATGCAAGAGGTTAGGCTCATAGCCACCCAAAACATAAATTGGGAGGAATTTGAAACTGAAGAAGAGGAGACTAAAACTCCTAAGGAAGAGGATGGGGAAGATGATTGCTTTCCGGAGATGGAGGACAACACCAATTTAGTGGTTAGAAGGGCATTGCAAGCACGTGTGGAGGAGCCCTTGGCACCACAAAGGCAACACATTTTCATCACCAAATTTTCAGGTGATGGCGTGAAGGTGGATCCTAGCAAGATTGAAGCAATTCAATCATGGCCTAGTCCTAAAACACTCACGGAGGTCCGTTCTTTTCATGGACTGGCTTCTTTCTATAGAAGGTTTATCAAGAATTTTAGCACACTCATGGCTCCTATAACTGAGTGTACTAAAAAGGGGGCGTTCGAGTGGACTCCTCAAGCTCAAAAGGCCGTTGAGGAGGTCAAAGAGAAGATGTGCAACACTCCAATCCTAGCACTTCCAGATTTCTCAAAGCCATTTGAAGTTGAGTGTGATGCAAGTGGGAGGGGAATTGGTGCCGTTTTGATTCAAGAAGGGCGTCCTATTGCTTATTTTAGCGAGAAGTTGAGCCAAGGCAAGCTGAATTATTCCACCTATGATAAAGAGTTCTATGCAATGGTAAGAGCTTTAGATCATTGGTCACATTATTTGAGGCCACAACCGTTCATACTACATTCTGATCATGAGTCTTTAAGATTCATTCATGGCCAAAAGAAGCTGAATTCGAGGCATGCTAAGTGGGTGGAGTTCTTGCAAACATTTAACTTTTCCTCTAAATACAAGAGTGGGAAAGCTAATGTTGTTGCGGATGCCTTATCTAGAAGACATTCTCTACTTGGAGTGGTGGAAGCTAAGATTCTTGGTTTTGATTTGATCAAAGAGTACTACAAGGAAGATGGTGATTTTAATGGCGTCATGGAGAAATGTGTTCATGGAGTTTATGATTTGTTTTCCTTACATGATGGTTTTCTTTTCAAGGGAAATAGATTATGCATTCCTAAGTGTCCAATTAGAAGTTTGTTGATTCATGAAGTTCATGGAGGAGGTCTAGCTGGTCACGTTGGGATTCAAAAGACAATGGAGCTTCTTCAAGCTCACTTTTACTGGCCAAAGATGTTAGCTACGGTTCATCATGTGGTTAGTCGTTGCTCTACTTGTCAAAGGGCAAAAATGGTGTTTCATAAGGGTCTTTACAAGCCTTTGCCAGTTCCCGAGAGACCTTGGGAAGATGTTAGTATGGATTTTATTGTAGCTTTACCTAGAACTCAAAGGGGTAAAGATTCAATAATGGTGGTTGTTGATAGGTTCTCAAAAATGGCTCACTTCATTCCATGTCATAAAACTGAAGATGCCATGAAAGTGGCTAAGCTATATTTTGAGGAAGTGGTTCGTTTTCATGGGGTGCCACGCACCATTGTGTCCGATCGAGATACAAAGTTCCTAAGTCATTTTTGGAAGTCATTATGGCGTCTCATGGGAACTAAGTTGCTGTTTTCTACATCACATCATCCACAAACCGACGGTCAAACCGAGGTGGTGAATAGAGTTCTTGGTTCTTTGCTTAGAACATTGGTTAGTAAGAGCACCAAGGATTGGGATGTTAAGCTTGCTCATGCCGAGTTTGCTTACAATAGGACTCCTAGTGCTACTACAAAGTATTCACCTTTTGAAGTAGTCTACGGGGTTAATCCCTATGTTCCTATTGATCTTATTGCTCTACCTCAAGATAAGTTTGTGCATGGAGGTGCAAAAGAGCAAGCCGAGTTCATGGTCAAGATTCACAAGGAAGTGAGGAAGAATATTGAAAAGGCCAATGAGACTTACAAGAAACAAGCCAACAAAAGAGTTAGAAACGTGAAGAACTTTGAAGTTGGTGACTTAGTGTGGATTTACATGAGGAAAGAAAGATTTCCTAGTCAAAGGAAAAACAAGCTCATGCCATGATGCAATTATGGATAGCCCACAGTCCAAAGCAAAGGAAGAAAAGCATAATTGCATCATTGCACTTGCTCAGCCCATTGAACCTATGAAACTTGCTGATTTTTGCTTGGAAAATGAAGAGGATGATCTTCAAAATAGACTAAGCATAAACATGGAATTAAGACAAAGACAAGAAGGAAAACAAGGAAGTCTCCTAATAGCCATCAAGCAAAACAGGAACATGAACCTGTTCCCAAGTCTACAAACAGCAGAATCAACAAAACATCACATTGCCTGCCAGCCTACCTTTGGAGCATTAGAACGTCTAGCTTTGTGCCTGCATAAGCATGGAGATCCAAGTAATGGCATCTCTAGACATGGAAGATTACACCAAGACTTAGAGGCATCACAACGGATCCTCACAGAAGCCACAAGACCAGCTCCAAGGTCGCTTGCTCGCCTGACGTTTGATAATGGCTGATCAAGAAGCCAGCCACCACCTGCTGACCAGCAGACCTAGCAAGCTTTGGCTAGATCGTATCTTTCAATCATTTGGGCCTCCAAGGGTAGAAATGGAATCTTTGTACTAGAAACTTGCTACCTAGACTAATCATGGCCATTATCAACCTTTGGAAGGGCACAAGAAAGTGTGTGGAAGGTCACCTGGTCAGCATCCTTTCTGTCAGAATATCAGAGTACTTTTATAGCTTGTTTTTCATGTTTTTAATGAAGCACATGTTGTGCACGTGTCCTTTATGACCGTTATAATTAGTTGGACGTGTCATTAGCCTTCTCATTGTATTTCCCTCGTCCCATAAGTCTATATATAGAAGTCCCTAGCCTTGTAATAAACAAGTTTCAGTTTTATAAAATTTCAGAAATTAGATTTCATTGGAGTGTTCCTTTGTTTTCTTCCTTGAATGTGTATGTACATTCAAAAGGGTCTTGAGTAGTGCAAGATCTTCAACCTAATATAGCTGAGAGTAGTCCTTGGCTATACTTAGGGGATTGTTGGCCTTGGAGGGTTAAACTCCTAGTCTTTCAATCCAAGATTCACCCTACAAACTTGTTCTGTTTGTGTGAATCATATCCCTATTCATGTGTGTTTTGGGTGTGTTTGGCTATCATATTACGTGGGATTGAAGGTTGGATTGATTCTCTACATTGCATTGAGGAATTCCAACCCAAACACGCATCAATTTGGTATCAGAGCCACTGGTTACGAAGGCCGGAAAATCAAGAAAGCATCATTCACCTGAGTTTGGTTCTTGCATTCTGTCTGGTAAGACTTTCTGTGATTTTTGTTTTTAGGAGAAGGTTTTTGTCATTTTGCTTTTGGAAAATCAAAGGTACGTATCTACACTTCTAATTCATCAAGGAAAATTAAGTTTTTACGTTGTGAAGAGAAAAAGGTGCAAGTGTTTTCAAAACTGCACAAACAGGATTGTCTGTTTGGAATTTCTGTCATAACTCTTTGTGTAATCAAAATCTCGTTAAATCCTTTTGGAATATCAAAGAAATATATCTTAACTTTGATTTCTTGAAATAAAAATTGGATTTCACATTGTGTACAAAATTTGGCGCAAGTGTTTGTGCAGACTGCTGAAACAGGATCTTGAAAATTCAAGATTCTGATCTGTGGAGCATTGGTGATATTTCTGTTCTTTTTGTTATAATTTTACATTTTTATCAGTTAGAATAAAGGTTTGCAATCACATTTCATTTGATATTACGTGCAAATTGGTTTTTGTTAAGTCTATGCATTGCATAATAGCCACAAGTCAGAATACTGAAAAATATATTCTGTTTTGAATAAGTGTTTGTTGATTCTTTTTTTGTTTTCTTTTCTTTGCTGCATATTTTGTCTTTAATAATCAAATAAATAAGGATTTACATTAGTATTTCGTTAAAATTCAAAATACAAATTGATTTATTGCTGTTTTGTGCACAAAGGACAGATTCTTTAGAATCTGATTTCTCTGTGATCAGAAGGTATTGCTGCATATCTACCTACATTTTGTTCTTCTGTGCATTTGTGTTCTTTTCATTTAAAATACATCACAATGACTGAGGAAGAGAAGAGAGAGTTCTTTCAAATGACCCTAGCAGCCATGGATCAAAAATTTGCTGAGTTTAACATGATGAATCAAGATAGGATGCCTCAAAACAGAACACAAGAGAATATGAATTTGAGGGTAGATGTAGCGGAGTTTAGTGGCCAATCCTTAACACCCGAGGATTACTTGAAATGGGAGGCTAGGTTAGAGAGTTTCTTTGAGTTCAAAGAAACCACTGAAGGACAGCAATACAAGTTAGCTAAAAGCAAGCTAACCAAGCTAGCTGCTCTATGGCTTGAGAGAGTGCAAGGGCAAAGAAGGAGGGAGAACAAGGGGAAGATTAACACGTGGGCTAAACTGAAGAAACACCTCAGAATGAAATACGTGCCCTTGTCCTATAGACAACTACCAAATCTTACACCCCTACCCCCACGCAAGACCATGACTACTCCTACAAAACAAGTGCTGACCAAACGTGACTATTATGAGGATCAAACCCAACTGCAGGCCAAAGTAGTGAAAACAATAGAGAAAGCACCAGTAGACCTTGAGTTAACTAAGCCCTTGATTGTTGATGACAAGGAAACATGCTATGTTCTGAATCACAGTGAATACCACAAAGAAATTCAGAATAGGAAGGAATGCGTGCATGTGTTCACTAAAGAAATTAGTGAAAGCCAAGTCCAACAGCAACCCACAACATTGAATTCAGTAGAAGATGAAGCACTAGACACTGAGCTGATTAAAACTATACATGTTGATGATGTGGAATTAAACAAACAGCATTTGCAAGCTTCATCTACATGTTGTGAAATGAGTGGCTTTTATTTCATGGAAGACACTATCATTGACATTCATCCTGTTTGCAGGTATTATACAAATGATGAACAAAGGACTGTAAAGGTGCTGCAACCACAAAATGGACTCAAAAAGCAAACTATAGTAGAAGAGGAGCAGTGCAATATCCAAGCAAAAGGTGACATCAAGTCAAAGGAACTGCAGGAAGGAACATTGGCATGGATGCATGTTGATCTTCTGGACAGCCATGGAATCTCGAAGGCGTTCAACGTAGATGATTCCAAAAAACATGAGGGCAACGCAGAATTGAGGACAATTCTGTTTAAAGAAGGAGGGATTGATGCAATTATGGATAGCCCACAGTCCAAAGCAAAGGAAGAAAAGCATAATTGCATCATTGCACTTGCTCAGCCCATTGAACCTATGAAACTTGCTGATTTTTGCTTGGAAAATGAAGAGGATGATCTTCAAAATAGACTAAGCATAAACATGGAATTAAGACAAAGACAAGAAGGAAAACAAGGAAGTCTCCTAATAGCCATCAAGCAAAACAGGAACATGAACCTGTTCCCAAGTCTACAAACAGCAGAATCAACAAAACATCACATTGCCTGCCAGCCTACCTTTGGAGCATTAGAACGTCTAGCTTTGTGCCTGCATAAGCATGGAGATCCAAGTAATGGCATCTCTAGACATGGAAGATTACACCAAGACTTAGAGGCATCACAACGGATCCTCACAGAAGCCACAAGACCAGCTCCAAGGTCGCTTGCTCGCCTGACGTTTGATAATGGCTGATCAAGAAGCCAGCCACCACCTGCTGACCAGCAGACCTAGCAAGCTTTGGCTAGATCGTATCTTTCAATCATTTGGGCCTCCAAGGGTAGAAATGGAATCTTTGTACTAGAAACTTGCTACCTAGACTAATCATGGCCATTATCAACCTTTGGAAGGGCACAAGAAAGTGTGTGGAAGGTCACCTGGTCAGCATCCTTTCTGTCAGAATATCAGAGTACTTTTATAGCTTGTTTTTCATGTTTTTAATGAAGCACATGTTGTGCACGTGTCCTTTATGACCGTTATAATTAGTTGGACGTGTCATTAGCCTTCTCATTGTATTTCCCTCGTCCCATAAGTCTATATATAGAAGTCCCTAGCCTTGTAATAAACAAGTTTCAGTTTTATAAAATTTCAGAAATTAGATTTCATTGGAGTGTTCCTTTGTTTTCTTCCTTGAATGTGTATGTACATTCAAAAGGGTCTTGAGTAGTGCAAGATCTTCAACCTAATATAGCTGAGAGTAGTCCTTGGCTATACTTAGGGGATTGTTGGCCTTGGAGGGTTAAACTCCTAGTCTTTCAATCCAAGATTCACCCTACAAACTTGTTCTGTTTGTGTGAATCATATCCCTATTCATGTGTGTTTTGGGTGTGTTTGGCTATCATATTACGTGGGATTGAAGGTTGGATTGATTCTCTACATTGCATTGAGGAATTCCAACCCAAACACGCATCATGCCACGAGCTGAAGGTCCATTTGAAGTAGTGGAAAAGATCAATGACAATGCATACAAGGTTGATTTGGGTGGAAGGCATGGCGTCTCAAGTACGTTCAATGTGGGTGATCTTGCACTATATTATGATGATGAAGAATTGAGGGCAATTCCCTTTGAAGAAGAGGAGGATGACCAAGATGGTCAAGGTACAAGTGTCCAAGATGTCCAAGTCCAATCCAATGCAAGGGAATTAATTTTGTCCAAGTCTTATTTTGATCATAGCATGCACGGTCCAAATAAGTCATCAAATGGTTGTACTTTGCTAAGTATGACTAAGTACTTTGTTGAAAGTATAAATTAAAGGGTGTCGGTTACAAGGAATTAATTCCAAACAGTTTTGGAATACGAAGGGGCATGTTTTAAGGAGATTTATGGCTGGTTTTTAATCTCATTTAAAGCTGCAGTTTTGGAATTCAAAGGGGCATGTTTTTAGGAGTATTTATGGCTGAATATTAACCTTTTTAAGTGGGGGTTACTAGGCATTATTGTAGGAGTAAAATGCAATAATAAAGAAGCTTAAATGGAGGAGTAAATGGGAGTTACCAGGCAAATGAATGGGCTGTTTTGGATGTTACTTTGCACACTTGAAGGAGCCATGTGAAGAGTTTAATTGCTGGCCATTTCTTCCCTAGTTTTAATCTTTGTTTAATTAGTCTTAAGTGTGTGTAGTGGAGATTAATGTGGACATTGATTAGCCACTTAATTCTCTTTTATTTTGTTGTCTTTTTATTTTCTTTTGTGAATTTATTTAGGCAAGTGAAAGGTTGTAATTATTTAATGTAAGAATGCTATATATAGCATACTTTGATGAATGAAAAACACATCCAGAAATTTGCCAAAAAACTTGTGTTTTGTTTATTGAACTTGACTTGTGTTTAGTCAATTTTAATTGTCCAAATTTGAGTGTTCCAAATTCGAAGAGTTAGAGTTTTAGTGAGAGTTCCTAAAACTAAAGCTTGTAGTTGACGATTTGGTGAGAGTTCCCTAATCTAAGCTACACCCAAACAAGTGAGTGAGTGTTCCTCCTTGTTATATCCTCAAGTTTAGGGTGAGAGTTCCCCTAACTAATCTGATCATACTAAAAAAATATACGAAAAAACGTGTGACCCCTTTAACTTATCATTTTGTAACAAGGTTTCTCGTCTTGTTTACACATCAAAGAATGAACAAGGATCAATGATCAATGACGAATGAACGATGAAGAATGAACAAGGATCAATGGTCAATGACGAATGAACGATGAAGAATGAACAAGGATCAATGATCAATGAAGAATGAATGATGAGGAATGAACAAGGATCAATGATCAATGAAGAATGAACGAAGAAGAATGAACGATGAAGAATGAACAAGGTTCAATTATCAATGAATAATGAACGATGAAGAATGAACAAGGATTAATGGTCAATGTCGAATGAACGATGAAGAATGAACAAGGATCAATGATCAATGAAGAATGAACGATGAAAAATGAACAAGGATCAATGATCAATGAAGAATAAACGATGAAGAATGAACAAGGATCAATGAAGAATGACGAATGAACGATGAAGAATGAACAAGGATCAATGATCAATGACGAATGAACGATGAAGAATGAACAAAGATTAATGCTCAATGAAGAATGAACGATGAAGAATGAACAAGGATCAATGATCAATGAAGAATGAACGATGAAGAATGAACAAGGATCAATGATCAATGAAGAATGAGCGATGAAGAATGAACAAGGATCAATGATCAATGAAGAATGAACGATGAAGAATGAACAAGGATTAATGCTCAATGAACATTGAACGATGAAGAATGAACAAGGATCAATGATCAATGAAGAATGCACGATGAAGAATGAACAAGGATTAATGGTATTTGACAAATGAACGATGAAGAATTAACAAGGATGAATGATCAATGAAGAATGAACTATGAAGAATGAACAAGGATCAATGGTCAATGACGAATGAACGATGAAGAATGAACAAGGATCAATGATCAATGAAGAATGAACGATGAAGAATTAACAAGGATCAATGATCAATGAAGAATGAACGATGAAGAATGAAAAAGGATCAATGATCAATGAAGAATGAACGATGAAGAATGAACAAGGATTAATGGTGAATGACGAATGAACGATGAAGAATGAACAAGGATCAATGATCAATCAAGAATGAACGATGAAGAATGAACAAGGATTAATGGTCAATGACGAAAGAACGATGAAGAATGAACAAGGATTAATGGTCAATGACGAATGAACGATGAAGAATGAACAAGGATCAATGATCAATGAAGAATGAACGATGAAGAATGAACAAGGATCAATGATCAATGAAGAATGAATGATGAAGAATGAACAAGGATTAATGCTCAATGAAGAAGGAACGATGAAGAATGAACAAGGATCAATGATCAATGAAGAATGCACGATGAAGAATGAACAAGGATTAATGGTCAATGACAAATGAACGATGAAGAATTAACAAGGATCAATGATCAATGAAGAATGAACTATGAAGAATGAACAAGGATCAATGGTCACTGACGAATGAACGATGAAGGATGAACAAGGATCAATGATCAAAGAAGAATGAACGATGAAGAATTAACAAGGATCAATGATCAATGAAGAATGAACGATGAAGAATGAAAAAGGATCAATGATCAATGAAGAATGAAGGATGAAGAATGAACAAGGATCAATGATCAATCAAGAATGAACGATGAAGAATGAACAAGGATTAATGGTCAATGACGAAAGAACGATGAAGAATGAACAAGGATAAATGATCAATGAAGAATGAACGATGAAGAATGAACAAGGATCAATGATCAATGAAGAATAAACGATGAAGAATGAACAAGGATCAATGAAGAATGACGAATGAACGATGAAGAATGAACAAGGATCAATGATCAATGAAGAATGAACGATGAAGAATGAACAAGGATAAATGGTCAATGAAGAATGAACGATGAAGAATGAACAAGGATAAATGGTCAATGAAGAATAAACGATGAAGAATGAACAAGGATCAATGAAGAATGACGAATGAACGATGAAGAATGAACAAGGATCAATGATTAATGAAGAATGAACGATGAAGAATGAACAAGGGTCAATGATCAATGAAGAATGAACGATGAAGAATGAACAAGGATTAATGATCAATAAAGAATGAACGATGAAGAATGAACAAGGATCAATGATCAATGAAGAATGAACGATGAAGAATAAACAAGGATAAATGGTCAATGACGAATGAACGATGAAGAATGAACAAGGATCAATGATCAATGAAGAATGAACGATGAAGAATGAACAAGGATTAATGCTCAATGAACATTGAACGATGAAGAATGAACAAGGATCAATGATCAATGAAGAATGCACGATGAAGAATGAACAAGGATTAATGGTATTTGACAAATGAACGATGAAGAATTAACAAGGATGAATGATCAATGAAGAATGAACTATGAAGAATGAACAAGGATCAATGGTCAATGACGAATGAACGATGAAGAATGAACAAGGATCAATGATCAAAGAAGAATGAACGATGAAGAATTAACAAGGATCAATGATCAATGAAGAATGAACGATGAAGAATGAAAAAGGATCAATGATCAATGAAGAATGAACGATGAAGAATGAACAAGGATTAATGGTGAATGACGAATGAACGATGAAGAATGAACAAGGATCAATGATCAATCAAGAATGAACGATGAAGAATGAACAAGGATTAATGGTCAATGACGAAAGAACGATGAAGAATGAACAAGGATTAATGGTCAATGACGAATGAACGATGAAGAATGAACAAGGATCAATGATCAATGAAGAATGAACGATGAAGAATGAACAAGGATCAATGATCAATGAAGAATGAATGATGAAGAATGAACAAGGATTAATGCTCAATGAAGAAGGAACGATGAAGAATGAACAAGGATCAATGATCAATGAAGAATGCACGATGAAGAATGAACAAGGATTAATGGTCAATGACAAATGAACGATGAAGAATTAACAAGGATCAATGATCAATGAAGAATGAACTATGAAGAATGAACAAGGATCAATGGTCACTGACGAATGAACGATGAAGGATGAACAAGGATCAATGATCAAAGAAGAATGAACGATGAAGAATTAACAAGGATCAATGATCAATGAAGAATGAACGATGAAGAATGAAAAAGGATCAATGATCAATGAAGAATGAAGGATGAAGAATGAACAAGGATCAATGATCAATCAAGAATGAACGATGAAGAATGAACAAGGATTAATGGTCAATGACGAAAGAACGATGAAGAATGAACAAGGATAAATGATCAATGAAGAATGAACGATGAAGAATGAACAAGGATCAATGATCAATGAAGAATAAACGATGAAGAATGAACAAGGATCAATGAAGAATGACGAATGAACGATGAAGAATGAACAAGGATCAATGATCAATGAAGAATGAACGATGAAGAATGAACAAGGATAAATGGTCAATGAAGAATGAACGATGAAGAATGAACAAGGATAAATGGTCAATGAAGAATAAACGATGAAGAATGAACAAGGATCAATGAAGAATGACGAATGAACGATGAAGAATGAACAAGGATCAATGATTAATGAAGAATGAACGATGAAGAATGAACAAGGGTCAATGATCAATGAAGAATGAACGATGAAGAATGAACAAGGATTAATGATCAATAAAGAATGAACGATGAAGAATGAACAAGGATCAATGATCAATGAAGAATGAACGATGAAGAATAAACAAGGATAAATGGTCAATGACGAATGAACGATGAAGAATGAACAAGGATCAATGATCAATGAAGAATGAACGATGAAGAATGAACAAGGATCAATGGTCAATGAAGAATGAACGATGAAGAATGAACAAGGATCAATGATCAATGAAGGATGAACGATGAAGAATAAACAAGGATCAATCGTCAATGACGAATGAACGATGAAGAATCAACAAGGATCAATGATCAATGAAGAATGAACGATGAAGAATGAACAAGGATCAATGATCAATGAAGAATGAACGATGAAGAATAAACAAGAATCAATGATCAATGAAGAATGAACGATGAAGAATGAACAAGGATCAATGATCAATGAAGAATGAACGATGAAGAATGAACAAGGATCAATGATCAATGAAGAATGAACGATGAAGAATGAACAAGGATCAATGATCAATGACAAATGAACGATGAAGAATGAACGATGAAGAATAAACAAGGATTAATGGTCAATGACGAATGAACGATGAAGAATGAACAAGGATCAATGATCAATGAAGAATGAACGATGAAGAATGAACAAGGATCAATAGTCAATGACGAATGAACGATGAAGAATGAACAAGGATCAATGATCAATGAAGAATGAACGATGAAGAATGAACAAGGATCAATAGTCAATGAAGAATGAACAAGGATCAATGATCAATGAAGAATGAGCGATGAAGAATGAACAACGATCAATGATCAATGAAGAATGAACGATGAAGAATGAACAAGGATCAATGCTCAATGAAGAATGAACGATGAAGAATGAACAAGGATCAATTATCAATGAAGAATTAACGATGAAAAATGAACAAGGATCAATGATCAATGAAGAATAAACGATGAAGAATGAACAAGGATCAATGAAGAATGACGAATGAACGATGAAGAATGAACAAGGATCAATGATCAATGACGAATGAACGATGAAGAATGAACAAAGATTAATGCTCAATGAAGAATGAACGATGAAGAATGAACAAGGATCAATGATCAATGAAGAATGAATGATGAAGAATGAACAAGGATTAATGGTCAATGACGAATGAACGATGAAGAATGAACAAGGATCAATGATCAATGAAGAATGAACGATGAAGAATGAACAAGGATCAATGGTCAATGAAGAATGAACAAGGATCAATGATCAATGAAGAATGAACGATGAAGAATGAACGATGAAGAATGAACAAGGATCAATTATCAATGAATAATGAACGATGAAGAATGAACAAGGATTAATGGTCAATGTCGAATGAACGATGAAGAATGAAGAAGGATAAATGATCAATGAAGAATGAACGATGAAGAATGAACAAGGATCAATGATCAATGAAGAATAAACGATGAAGAATGCACAAGGATCAATGAAGAATGACGAATGAACGATGAAGAATGAACAAGGATCAATGATCAATGAAGAATGAACGATGAAGAATGAACAAGGATAAATGGTCAATGAAGAATGAACGATGAAGAATGAACAAGGATAAATGGTCAATGAAGAATGAACGATGAAGAATTAACAAGGATCAATGATCAATGTCGAATGAACGATGAAGAATGAACAAGGATCAATGATCAATGAAGAATGAACGATGAAGAATGAACAAGGGTCAATGATCAATAAAGAATGAACGATGAAGAATGAACAAGGATCAATGATCAATGAAGAATGAACGATGAAGAATGAACAAGGATCAATGGTCAATGAAGAATGAACAAGGATCAATGATCAATGACGAATGAACGATGAAGAATGAACAAGGATCAATGATCAATAAAGACTGAACGATGAAGAATGAACAAGGATCAATGATCAATGAAGAATGAACGATGAAGAATAAACAAGGATTAATGGTCAATGACGAATGAACGATGAAGAATGAACAAGGATCAATAATCAATGAAGAATGAACGATGAAGAATGAACAAGGATAAATGGTCAATGAAGAATGAACGATGAAGAATAAACAAGGATCAATGATCAATGACGAATGAACGATGAAGAATGAACAAGGATCAATGATCAATAAAGAATGAACGATGAAGAATGAACAAGGATCAATGATCAATGAAGAATGAACGATGAAGAATGAACAAGGATCAATTATCAATGACGAATGAACGATGAAGAATGAACAAGGATCAATGATCAATGAAGAATGAACGATGAAGAATAAACAAGGATTAATGGTCAATGACGAATGAACGATGAAGAATGAACAAGGATCAATGATCAATGAAGGATGAACGATGAAGAATGAACAAGGATCAATGATCAATGAAGAATGAACGATGAAGAATGAACAAGGATCAATGATCAATGAAGAATGAACGATGAAGAATGAACAAGGATCAATGATCAATGAAGAATGAACGATGAAGAATGAACGATGAAGAATGAACAAGGATCAATGATCAATGAAGAATGAACGATGAAGAATGAACAAGGATCAATAGTCAATGACGAATGAAGGATGAAGAATGAACAAGGATCAATGATCAATGAAGAATGAACGATGAAGAATGAACAAGGATTAATGGTCAATGACGAATGAACGATGAAGAATGAACAAGTATCAATGATCAATGAAGAATGAACGATGAAGAATGAACAAGGATCACTGATCAAAGAAGAATGAACGATGAAGAATGAACAAGGATCAATGATCAATGAAGAATGAACGATGAAGAATGAACAACGATCAATGATCAATGAAGAATGAACAAGGATCAATTATCAATGAATAATGAACGATGAAGAATGAACAAGGATTAATGGTCAATGTCGAATGAACGATGAAGAATGAACAAGGATCAATGATCAATGAAGAATGAACGATGAAGAATGAACAAGGATAAATGGTCAATGAAGAATGAACGATGAAGAATGAACAAGGATAAATGGTCAATGAAGAATGAACGATGAAGAATTAACAAGGATCAATGATCAATGTCGAATGAACGATGAAGAATGAACAAGGATCAATGATCAATGAAGAATGAACGATAAAGAATGAACAAGGATCAATGATCAATGAAGAATGAATGATGAAGAATGAACAAGGATCAATAGTCAATGACGAATGAACGATGAAGAATGAACAAGGATCAATGATCAATGAATAATGAACGATGAAGAAGGAACACGGATTAATGGTCAATGACGAATGAACGATGAAGAATGAACAAGGATCAATGATCAATGAAGAATGAACGATGAAGAATGAACAAGGATCAATGATCAAAGAAGAATGAACGATGAAGAATGAACAAGGATCAATGATCAATGAAGAATGAACGATGAAGAATGAACAAGGATCAATGATCAATGAAGAATGAACGATGAACAATGAACGATGAACAATGAACAAGGATCAATTATCAATGAATAATGAACGATGAAGAATGAACAAGGATTAATGGTCAATGTCGAATGAACGATGAAGAATGAACAAGGATAAATGATCAATGAAGAATGAACGATGAAGAATGAACAAGGATCAATGATCAATGAAGAATAAACGATGAAGAATGAACAAGGATCAATGAAGAATGACGAATGAACGATGAAGAATGAACAAGGATCAATGATCAATGAAGAATGAACGATGAAGAATGAACAAGGATAAATGGTCAATGAAGAATGAACGATGAAGAATGAACAAGGATAAATGGTCAATGAAGAATGAACGATGAAGAATTAACAAGGATCAATGATCAATGTCGAATGAACGATGAAGAATGAACAAGGATCAATGATCAATGAAGAATGAACGATGAAGAATGAACAAGGATAAATGGTCAATGAAGAATGAACGATGAAGAATGAACAAGGATCAATGATCAATGAAGAATGAACGATGAAGAATGAACAAGGATCAATGATCAATGAAGAATGAACGATGAAGAATGAACGATGAAGAATGAACAAGGATCAATTATCAATGAATAATGAACGATGAAGAATGAACAAGGATTAATGGTCAATGTCGAATGAACGATGAAGAATGAACAAGGATAAATGATCAATGAAGAATGAACGATGAAGAATGAACAAGGATCAATGATCAATGAAGAATAAACGATGAAGAATGCACAAGGATCAATGAAGAATGACGAATGAACGATGAAGAATGAACAAGGATCAATGATCAATGAAGAATGAACGATGAAGAATGAACAAGGATAAATGGTCAATGAAGAATGAACGATGAAGAATGAACAAGGATAAATGGTCAATGAAGAATGAACGATGAAGAATTAACAAGGATCAATGATCAATGTCGAATGAACGATGAAGAATGAACAAGGATCAATGATCAATGAAGAATGAACGATGAAGAATGAACAAGGGTCAATGATCAATAAAGAATGAACGATGAAGAATGAACAAGGATTAATGATCAATGAAGAATGAACGATGAAGAATGAACAAGGATTAATGATCAATAAAGAATGAACGATGAAGAATGAACAAGGATCAATGATCAATGAAGAATGAACGATGAAGAATAAACAAGGATAAATGGTCAATGACGAATGAACGATGAAGAATGAACAAGGATCAATGATCAATGAAGAATGAACGATGAAGAATGAACAAGGATCAATGGTCAATGAAGAATGAACAAGGATCAATGATCAATGACGAATGAACGATGAAGAATGAACAAGGATCAATGATCAATAAAGACTGAACGATGAAGAATGAACAAGGATCAATGATCAATGAAGAATGAACGATGAAGAATAAACAAGGATTAATGGTCAATGACGAATGAACGATGAAGAATGAACAAGGATCAATAATCAATGAAGAATGAACGATGAAGAATGAACAAGGATAAATGGTCAATGAAGAATGAACGATGAAGAATGAACAAGGATCAATGATCAATGACGAATGAACGATGAAGAATGAACAAGGATCAATGATCAATAAAGAATGAACGATGAAGAATGAACAAGGATCAATGATCAATGAAGAATGAACGATGAAGAATGAACAAGGATCAATTATCAATGACGAATGAACGATGAAGAATGAACAAGGATCAATGATCAATGAAGAATGAACGATGAAGAATAAACAAGGATTAATGGTCAATGACGAATGAACGATGAAGAATGAACAAGGATCAATGATCAATGAAGGATGAACGATGAAGAATGAACAAGGATCAATGATCAATGAAGAATGAACGATGAAGAATGAACAAGGATCAATGATCAATGAAGAATGAACGATGAAGAATGAACAAGGATCAATGATCAATGACAAATGAACGATGAAGAATGAACGATGAAGAATAAACAAGGATTAATGGTCAATGACGAATGAACGATGAAGAATGAACAAGGATCAATGATCAATGAAGAATGAACGATGAAGAATGAACAAGGATCAATAGTCAATGACGAATGAACGATGAAGAATGAACAAGGATCAATGATCAATGAAGAATGAACGATGAAGAATGAACAAGGATCAATAGTCAATGAAGAATGAACAAGGATCAATGATCAATGAAGAATGAGCGATGAAGAATGAACAACGATCAATGATCAATGAAGAATGAACGATGAAGAATGAACAAGGATCAATGCTCAATGAAGAATGAACGATGAAGAATGAACAAGGATCAATTATCAATGAAGAATTAACGATGAAAAATGAACAAGGATCAATGATCAATGAAGAATAAACGATGAAGAATGAACAAGGATCAATGAAGAATGACGAATGAACGATGAAGAATGAACAAGGATCAATGATCAATGATGATGCAAGATGATGCAATAGCAATCGGCTTATTCAAAATCAAATCACATGTCAATCTTTTTAACATATGGATATGGTTTATTTTAAGTTTCAAGTATGGTTTTGGACAATATTGTCTTCTGATCCAAGATCAAATACGTTATCTCATGAGCCGATTGCTTTAGTTCTTGAAGTACTTGGTTTTAATCCTTTTAAATCTGAATTTGTTACATGTCTAACTTGGGTTGAAGATTAAGTGAAGCTACATATATATTGGTTGGACGTCACTTTGATAGGTCCAAGTTTAGTTATGTTTTTTAAAGTCTTTTTACCACTTAAATCTGATTAATTAGCTACTGCATGCTTAGGGAACAACTTAAATCAGCCTAATGCATGCTTTGGAGGCTATTTAATGTTGTTTTGTGAGTTCCAATGCTTGTTCCCCATGCTTGGACGTCCCACCTTAAATTCTCTTGCTTTTTAGCTTCCTTTTGCTGTTGTAACTCTATTTAAAGAGAGCTATTCATGAATGAAAGTTCAGACTTGTTTTATGAATCAACCTTTGTGTTTTCTTCTTGCCTATCTTTGTGTTTGTCCAAGGTTAACAAGAGTTCTTTAATACTTTGAGTGTGTTCTTGAGTATTAAACTAGGGGAGATTGAGTTTGTCTTGTCTCTAGCCTAAATACTATTGCATTGAGTTTGTTCTTGTGCTTTGGTTGTCCTATTTTCATTCAAATATACATTCTGTCCAAATTACTTCTTCTTTCTTTTCTTTTGTCCTTCTCCTTCCTTAATCATTTAGGAAGTCTTGAGTTAGCATTTACATCATTTGGTATCAGAAGCTTTTGGTGGATCAATGACGAATGAACGATGAAGAATGAACAAGGATCAATGATCAATGAAGAATGAACGATGAAGAATGAACAAGGATTAATGCTCAATGAAGAAGGAACGATGAAGAATGAACAAGGATCAATGATCAATGAAGAATGCACGATGAAGAATGAACAAGGATCAATGATCAATGAAGAATGAACGATGAAGAATGAACAAGGATTAATGGTCAATGACGAATGAACGATGTAGAATGAACAAGGATCAATGATCAATATAGAATGAATGATGAAGAATGAACAAGGATCAATGATCAATGACGAATGAACGATGAAGAATGAACAAGGATCAATGATCAATGAAGAATGAACGATGAAGAATGAACAAGGATCAATGATCAATGACGAATGAACGATGAAGAATGAACAAGGATCAATGGTCAATGACGAATGAACGATGAAGAATCAACAAGGATCAATGATCAATGAAGAATGAATGATGAGGAATGAACAAGGATCAATGATCAATGAAGAATGAACGAAGAAGAATGAACGATGAAGAATGAACAAGGTTCAATTATCAATGAATAATGAACGATGAAGAATGAACAAGGATTAATGGTCAATGTCGAATGAACGATGAAGAATGAACAAGGATCAATGATCAATGAAGAATGAACGATGAAAAATGAACAAGGATCAATGATCAATGAAGAATAAACGATGAAGAATGAACAAGGATCAATGAAGAATGACGAATGAACGATGAAGAATGAACAAGGATCAATGATCAATGACGAATGAACGATGAAGAATGAACAAAGATTAATGCTCAATGAAGAATGAACGATGAAGAATGAACAAGGATCAATGATCAATGAAGAATGAACAATGAAGAATGAACAAGGATCAATAGTCAATGACGAATGAACGATGAAGAATGAACAAGGATCAATGATCAATGAAGAATGAACGATGAAGAATGAACAAGGATTAATGGTCAAAGACGAATGAACGATGAAGAATGAACAAGTATCAATGATCAATGAAGAATGAACGATGAAGAATGAACAAGGATCAATGATCAATGAAGAATGAATGATGAAGAATGAACAAGGATCAATAGTCAATGACGAATGAACGATGAAGAATGAACAAGGATCAATGATCAATGAATAATGAACGATGAAGAATGAACAAGGATTAATGGTCAATGACGAATGAACGATGAAGAATGAACAAGAATCAATGATCAATGAAGAATGAACGATGAAGAATGAACAAGGATCAATGATCAAAGAAGAATGAACGATGAAGAATGAACAAGGATAAATGATCAATGAAGAATGAACGATGAAGAATGAACAAGGATCAATGATCAATGAAGAATAAACGATGAAGAATGCACAAGGATCAATGAAGAATGACGAATGAACGATGAAGAATGAACAAGGATCAATGATCAATGAAGAATGAACGATGAAGAATGAACAAGGATAAATGGTCAATGAAGAATGAACGATGTAGAATGAACAAGGATAAATGGTCAATGAAGAATGAACGATGAAGAATTAACAAGGATCAATGATCAATGTCGAATGAACGATGAAGAATGAACAAGGATCAATGATCAATGAAGAATGAACGATGAAGAATGAACAAGGGTCAATGATCAATAAAGAATGAACGATGAAGAATGAACAAGGATTAATGATCAATGAAGAATGAACGATGAAGAATGAACAAGGATTAATGATCAATAAAGAATGAACGATGAAGAATGAACAAGGATCAATGATCAATGAAGAATGAACGATGAAGAATAAACAAGGATAAATGGTCAATGACGAATGAACGATGAAGAATGAACAAGGATCAATGATCAATGAAGAATGAACGATGAAGAATGAACAAGGATCAATGGTCAATGAAGAATGAACAAGGATCAATGATCAATGACGAATGAACGATGAAGAATGAACAAGGATCAATGATCAATAAAGACTGAACGATGAAGAATGAACAAGGATCAATGATCAATGAAGAATGAACGATGAAGAATAAACAAGGATTAATGGTCAATGACGAATGAACGATGAAGAATGAACAAGGATCAATAATCAATGAAGAATGAACGATGAAGAATGAACAAGGATAAATGGTCAATGAAGAATGAACGATGAAGAATGAACAAGGATCAATGATCAATGACGAATGAACGATGAAGAATGAACAAGGATCAATGATCAATAAAGAATGAACGATGAAGAATGAACAAGGATCAATGATCAATGAAGAATGAACGATGAAGAATGAACAAGGATCAATTATCAATGACGAATGAACGATGAAGAATGAACAAGGATCAATGATCAATGAAGAATGAACGATGAAGAATAAACAAGGATTAATGGTCAATGACGAATGAACGATGAAGAATGAACAAGGATCAATGATCAATGAAGGATGAACGATGAAGAATGAACAAGGATCAATGATCAATGAAGAATGAACGATGAAGAATGAGCAAGGATCAATGATCAATGAAGAATGAACGATGAAGAATGAACAAGGATCAATGATCAATGAAGAATGAACGATGAAGAATGAACGATGAAGAATGAACAAGGATCAATGATCAATGAAGAATGAACGATGAAGAATGAACAAGGATCAATAGTCAATGACGAATGAACGATGAAGAATGAACAAGGATCAATGATCAATGAAGAATGAACGATGAAGAATGAACAAGGATTAATGGTCAATGACGAATGAACGATGTAGAATGAACAAGTATCAATGATCAATGAAGAATGAACGATGAAGAATGAACAAGGATCACTGATCAAAGAAGAATGAACGATGAAGAATGAACAAGGATCAATGATCAATGAAGAATGAACGATGAAGAATGAACAACGATCAATGATCAATGAAGAATGAACAAGGATCAATTATCAATGAATAATGAACGATGAAGAATGAAAAAGGATTAATGGTCAATGTCGAATGAACGATGAAGAATGAACAAGGATCAATGATCAATGAAGAATGAACGATGAAGAATGAACAAGGATAAATGGTCAATGAAGAATGAACGATGAAGAATGAACAAGGATAAATGGTCAATGAAGAATGAACGATGAAGAATTAACAAGGATCAATGATCAATGTCGAATGAACGATGAAGAATGAACAAGGATCAATGATCAATGAAGAATGAACGATAAAGAATGAACAAGGATCAATGATCAAAGAAGAATGAACGATGAAGAATGAACAAGGATCAATGATCAATGAAGAATGAACGATGAAGAAGGAACACGGATTAATGGTCAATGACGAATGAACGATGAAGAATGAACAAGGATCAATGATCAATGAAGAATGAACGATGAAGAATGAACAAGGATCAATGATCAATGAAGAATGAACGATGAAGAATGAACAAGGATCAATGATCAATGAAGAATGAACGATGAAGAATGAACAAGGATCAATGATCAATGAAGAATGAACGATGAAGAATGAACGATGAACAATGAACAAGGATCAATTATCAATGAATAATGAACGATGAAGAATGAACAAGGATTAATGGTCAATGTCGAATGAACGATGAAGAATGAACAAGGATAAATGATCAATGAAGAATGAACGATGAAGAATGAACAAGGATCAATGATCAATGAAGAATAAACGATGAAGAATGAACAAGGATCAATGAAGAATGACGAATGAACGATGAAGAATGAACAAGGATCAATGATCAATGAAGAATGAACGATGAAGAATGAACAAGGATAAATGGTCAATGAAGAATGAACGATGAAGAATGAACAAGGATAAATGGTCAATGAAGAATGAACGATGAAGAATTAACAAGGATCAATGATCAATGTCGAATGAACGATGAAGAATGAACAAGGATCAATGATCAATGAAGAATGAACGATGAAGAATGAACAAGGATAAATGGTCAATGAAGAATGAACGATGAAGAATGAACAAGGATCAATGATCAATGAAGAATTAACGATGAAGAATGAACAAGGATCAATGATCAATGAAGAATGAACGATGAAGAATGAACGATGAAGAATGAACAAGGATCAATTATCAATGAATAATGAACGATGAAGAATGAACAAGGATTAATGGTCAATGTCGAATGAACGATGAAGAATGAACAAGGATAAATGATCAATGAAGAATGAACGATGAAGAATGAACAAGGATCAATGATCAATGAAGAATAAACGATGAAGAATGCACAAGGATCAATGAAGAATGACGAATGAACGATGAAGAATGAACAAGGATCAATGAAGAATGACGAATGAACGATGAAGAATGAACAAGGATCAATGATCAATGAAGAATGAACGATGAAGAATGAACAAGGATAAATGGTCAATGAAGAATGAACGATGAAGAATGAACAAGGATAAATGGTCAATGAAGAATGAACGATGAAGAATTAACAAGGATCAATGATCAATGTCGAATGAACGATGGAGAATGAACAAGGATCAATGATCAATGAAGAATGAACGATGAAGAATGAACAAGGGTCAATGATCAATAAAGAATGAACGATGAAGAATGAACAAGGATTAATGATCAATGAAGAATGAACGATGAAGAATGAATAAGGATTAATGATCAATAAAGAATGAACGATGAAGAATGAACAAGGATCAATGATCAATGAAGAATGAACGATGAAGAATAAACAAGGATAAATGGTCAATGACGAATGAACGATGAAGAATGAACAAGGATCAATGATCAATGAAAAATGAACGATGAAGAATGAACAAGGATCAATGGTCAATGAAGAATGAACAAGGATCAATGATCAATGACGAATGAACGATGAAGAATGAACAAGGATCAATGATCAATAAAGACTGAACGATGAAGAATAAACAAGGATTAATGGTCAATGACGAATGAACGATGAAGAATGAACAAGGATCAATAATCAATGAAGAATGAACGATGAAGAATGAACAAGGATAAATGGTCAATGAAGAATGAACGATGAAGAATGAACAAGGATCAATGATCAATGACGAATGAACGATGAAGAATGAACAAGGATCAATGATCAATAAAGAATGAACGATGAAGAATGAACAAGGATCAATGATCAATGAAGAATGAACGATGAAGAATGAACAAGGATCAATTATCAATGACGAATGAACGATGAAGAATGAACAAGGATCAATGATCAATGAAGAATGAACGATGAAGAATAAACAAGGATTAATGGTCAATGACGAATGAACGATGAAGAATGAACAAGGATCAATGATCAATGAAGGATGAACGATGAAGAATGAACAAGGATCAATGATCAATGAAGAATGAACGATGAAGAATGAACAAGGATCAATGATCAATGAAGAATGAACGATGAAGAATGAACAAGGATCAATGATCAATGACAAATGAACGATGAAGAATGAACGATGAAGAATAAACAAGGATTAATGGTCAATGACGAATGAACGATGAAGAATGAACAAGGATCAATGATCAATGAAGAATGAACGATGAAGAATGAACAAGGATCAATAGTCAATGACGAATGAACGATGAAGAATGAACAAGGATCAATGATCAATGAAGAATGAACGATGAAGAATGAACAAGGATCAATAGTCAATGAAGAATGAACAAGGATCAATGATCAATGAAGAATGAGCGATGAAGAATGAACAACGATCAATGATCAATGAAGAATGAACGATGAAGAATGAACAAGGATCAATGCTCAATGAAGAATGAACGATGAAGAATGAACAAGGATCAATTATCAATGAAGAATTTAACGATGAAAAATGAACAAGGATCAATGATCAATGAAGAATAAACGATGAAGAATGAACAAGGATCAATGAAGAATGACGAATGAACGATGAAGAATGAACAAGGATCAATGATCAATGAAGAATGAACGATGAAGAATGAACAAAGATTAATGCTCAATGAAGAATGAACGATGAAGAATGAACAAGGATCAATGATCAATGAAGAATGAATGATGAAGAATGAACAAGGATTAATGGTCAATGACGAATGAACGATGAAGAATGAACAAGGATCAATGATCAATGAAGAATGAACGATGAAGAATGAACAAGGATTAATGCTCAATGAAGAAGGAACGATGAAGAATGAACAAGGATCAATGATCAATGAAGAATGCACGATGAAGAATGAACAAGGATCAATGATCAATGAAGAATGAACGATGAAGAATGAACAAGGATTAATGGTCAATGACGAATGAACGATGTAGAATGAACAAGGATCAATGATCAATATAGAATGAATGATGAAGAATGAACAAGGATCAATGATCAATGACGAATGAACGATGAAGAATGAACAAGGATCAATGATCAATGAAGAATGAACGATGAAGAATGAACAAGGATCAATGATCAATGACGAATGAACGATGAAGAATGAACAAGGATCAATGGTCAATGACGAATGAACGATGAAGAATCAACAAGGATCAATGATCAATGAAGAATGAATGATGAGGAATGAACAAGGATCAATGATAAATGAAGAATGAACGAAGAAGAATGAACGATGAAGAATGAACAAGGTTCAATTATCAATGAATAATGAACGATGAAGAATGAACAAGGATTAATGGTCAATGTCGAATGAACGATGAAGAATGAACAAGGATCAATGATCAATGAAGAATGAACGATGAAAAATGAACAAGGATCAATGATCAATGAAGAATAAACGATGAAGAATGAACAAGGATCAATGAAGAATGACGAATGAACGATGAAGAATGAACAAGGATCAATGATCAATGACGAATGAACGATGAAGAATGAACAAAGATTAATGCTCAATGAAGAATGAACGATGAAGAATGAACAAGGATCAATGATCAATGAAGAATGAACAATGAAGAATGAACAAGGATCAATAGTCAATGACGAATGAACGATGAAGAATGAACAAGGATCAATGATCAATGAAGAATGAACGATGAAGAATGAACAAGGATTAATGGTCAAAGACGAATGAACGATGAAGAATGAACAAGTATCAATGATCAATGAAGAATGAACGATGAAGAATGAACAAGGATCAATGATCAATGAAGAATGAATGATGAAGAATGAACAAGGATCAATAGTCAATGACGAATGAACGATGAAGAATGAACAAGGATCAATGATCAATGAATAATGAACGATGAAGAATGAAGAAGGATTAATGGTCAATGACGAATGAACGATGAAGAATGAACAAGAATCAATGATCAATGAAGAATGAACGATGAAGAATGAACAAGGATCAATGATCAAAGAAGAATGAACGATGAAGAATGAACAAGGATCAATGATCAATGAAGAATGAACGATGAAGAATGAACAAGGATCAATGATCAATGAAGAATGAACGATGAAGAATGAACGATGAAGAATGAACAAGGATCAATTATCAATGAATAATGAACGATGAAGAATGAACAAGCATTAATGGTCAATGTCGAATGAACGATGAAGAATGAACAAGGATCAATGATCAATGAAGAATGAACGATGAAGAATGAACAAGGATCAATGATCAATGAAGAATAAACGATGAAGAATGAACAAGGATCAATGAAGAATGACGAATGAACGATGAAGAATGAACAAGGATCAATGATCAATGAAGAATGAACGATGAAGAATGAACAAGGATAAATGGTCAATGAAGAATGAACGATGAAGAATGAACAAGGATAAATGGTCAATGAAGAATGAACGATGAAGAATTAAGAAGGATCAATGATCAATGTCGAATGAACGATGAAGAATGAACAAGGATCAATGATCAATGAAGAATGAACGATGAAGAATGAACAAGGGTCAATGATCAATGAAGAATGAACGATGAAGAATGAACAAGGATTAATGATCAATGAAGAATGAACGATGAAGAATGAACAAGGATTAATGATCAATAAAGAATGAACGATGAAGAATGAACAAGGATCAATGATCAATGAAGAATGAACGATGAAGAATAAACAAGGATTAATGGTCAATGACGAATGAACGATGAAGAATGAACAAGGATCAATGATCAATGAAGAATGAAGAATGAACGATGAAGAATGAACAAGGATCAATGATCAATGAAGAATGAATGATGAAGAATGAACAAGGATCAATAGGCAATGACGAATGAACGATGAAGAATGAACAAGGATCAATGATCAATGAATAATGAACTATGAAGAAGGAACAAGGATTAATGGTCAATGACGAATGAACGATGAAGAATGAACAAGGATCAATGATCAATGAAGAATGAACGATGAAGAATGAACAAGGATCAATGATCAAAGAAGAATGAACGATGAAGAATGAACAAGGATCAATGATCAATGAAGAATGAACGATGAAGAATGAACAAGGATCAATGATCAATGAAGAATGAACGATGAAGAATGAACAAGGATCAATTATCAATGAATAATGAACGATGAAGAATGAATGATGTAAATGCTAATTCAAGACTTCCTAAATGATTAAGGAAGGAGAAGGACAAAAGAAAAGAAAGAAGAAGTAATTTGGACAGAATGTATATTTGAATGAAAATAGGACAACCAAAGCACAAGAACAAACTCAATGCAATAGTATTTAGGCTAGAGACAAGACAAACTCAATCTCCCCTAGTTTAATACTCAAGAACACACTCAAAGTATTAAACTAGGGGAGATTGAGTTTGTCTTGTCTCTAGCCTAAATACTATTGCATTGAGTTTGTTCTTGTGCTTTGGTTGTCCTATTTTCATTCAAATATACATTCTGTCCAAATTACTTCTTCTTTCTTTTCTTTTGTCCTTCTCCTTCCTTAATCATTTAGGAAGTCTTGAATTAGCATTTACATCATTTGGTATCAGAGCTTTGGTATTTTAAAGAGTGTTTCAAAGTGTTAATTCATTCAAAATAAACACAAAAAAAAAAAAAAAAAAAAACTATGGCTGAAGAAAACCTCGCTGAGCTATTGAGATCAATCAATTTGAGGTTAGAAAGAATGGAGAAAAAAAATGAAGAGCGTGAGATTGAAAAACAAAAGCAAGATACAAGAATGGATGCTATGGCTGATATACTTTTAAAAGCTACAAGAAAAATTGGTGAGATTGAAAATGAGGATTCTAGTAGTGGAAATAATTATAAATCTTTTGATGAAGATAGGGGGCTTAGAATTGATCTTCCAGAATTTGATGGAGGTCATGATAGCGAATCATTTCTTGATTGGCTAAGGCAAATTGAAACCGTGTTTGAATATAAGGAGTATGATGATAAAAAGAAGTTTAAGCTTGCTGTTCTTAAACTCACTAAACTTGCTGCCTTATGGTACGAAAATGTTAAAGCAAATAGAAGAAGAGAAGGAAAAAATAAAATAGACTCTTGGGAAAAATTTAAAAAAAAGATGAGGGATAAATGGGTGAGTAAGGAGTATGAGCAGGAGCAATACTTGAAACTTACACATCTTTCACAAGAAAATGAGATGAGTGTGGAAGAATACATTAGAGAGTTTGAAAAACTATGTTTGATTTGTGATTTGCAAGAGAAGGAAGCCTTTAAAATTGCTCGTTTCATTAAAGGGCTGTCCAAAAATATTTGTAGAAAAGTGGAAGTTACTCATTATGCTTCTTTTAGTGATGTTTGCAAATTGGCTTTGAAATATGAAGCACAATCCAAGGAAGAGAAAGAGAAGGAAAAGCCTAAGTTTCCTTACAAAGGTACTTCGAAGTTTACTCCTTCCAACTCAAAAGGGAGTACTTTTCAAAGTAAGGCTTTCCCATCTAGTTTTATAAGCGAAAAATCAAAAGAAAAGGCTGTTGTGTCGCCTAGTGAACTTGCAACAAGGAGGAAATGTTTTAAATGTCATGGAAGAGGACATATTGCTAGTGAATGTCCTAGCAAGGCTGTTTTAACATCTACTCAGTGTGCTATTATGGATGAAGAGGAAAAAATGTATAATTTTGTGGCAAATGAAGTGGAAGATTTGGAGGATGATTATGAGGAGGAAATACAACCAGAAGATGAGTACAATATGATGGTGGTTCGAAAAGTGCTATTTAGTGAGCCACAAGCTGATTTGAAGCAACGCCACAATTTGTTTCATACTAGATGCAAAATTAGAGAGAATACTTGCAATGTTATAGTTGATAGTGGTGCACAAACTGATGTAGTATCATCTGAAGTTGTGAGTAAGCTGAAGTTAGCTACTAGAGATCATGAAGAACCTTACAAGTTGAATTGGTTGAATGATAGCATTGGAATAAGGGTGAGGAAGCAAGCTTTGGTTTCTTATTCTATTGGAGGCTTTGAAGATGAAAGATGGTGCGATGTAATTCCCATGGATGCTTGTCACTTGCTGCTTGGAAGACCATGGCAATTTGATCACAATTCGGAGCATAGAGGAAAAAGTAATGAGTATATTGTAACAAAAAAAGATGGTAGAAAAGTCAAATTAATTCCCTTACCCCCTAAAGTTGCTAAGAAAGAAAAAGACAAAAGCAACTATCTTGTAACATGTAATGAGTTTGAAAAAATAGTGGATGAATATGGTGGTGGTTATGCTTTGGTTCTAAGGACCAAAGATCAGATTAGTACTTCTTGTGATAACTCATCTTCCTTAAATGAGTTATTAGAAGAGTACAAAGATGTATTTCCAAATGACTTGCCCAAGGGCCTCCCACCAATAAGAGGCATTGAGCACGCCATTGACTTGATTCCTGGAGCACCTTTGCCAAATAAAGCTGCTTATAGATGTAACCCCGAGGAAAGTAAAGAGCTTGAGAGGCAAGTGAGTGAGTTGATTGAAAGGGGCTACGTGAGAGAAAGTCTTAGTCCTTGTGCTGTCCCTGCCCTTTTAGTGCCTAAGAAAGATGGCACTTGGAGAATGTGTGTAGATAGTAGATCCATAAATAACATAACCATCAAATACCGTTTTCCTATGCCTAGGTTGCAAGATATGCTTGATGAATTAAGTGGAGCCTTAGTCTTTTCAAAAATAGATTTAAGGAGTGGTTATCATCAAATGAGAATAAGGGAAGGGGATGAATGGAAAACTGCTTTTAAAACAAAACAAGGGTTATATGAGTGGTTAGTGATGCCATTTGGGCTTTGCAATGCTCCAAGTTCTTTCATGAGGTTAATGAATGAGGTTCTCCGTCCTTTTCTTAATAATTTTGTTGTTGTTTACTTGGATGATATTCTAGTGTATAGTAAAAACAATGAAGACCATATGGTGCATTTGAAGAGGTTGTTTGAAAAATTGAGGGAAGTAAAGTTGTATGGAAAGCTTGAGAAGTGTTTTTTTATGACCCCTAGTGTCATTTTTGGGATACATTGTGACTAGAGAAGGAGTGCAAGTAGATCCAGAAAAGGTTAAGGCAGTTAAGTCTTGGTTGGCTCCAACCAATGTGCATGAGGTAAGGAGTTTTCATGGGCTTGCTTCTTTCTATAGGCGGTTCATTAGAAACTTCTCTTCTATTATGGCTCCCATTACCGAGTTAACAAAAAAGGGTGAATTTGAATGGACTGAAAATGCTCAAAGGGCTTTTGATAAAGTCAAATACATGCTTTGCAATGCACCTATACTTGTTCTCCCTGATTTTAACAACGTGTTTGAAGTAGAGTGTGATGCAAGTGGGGTTGGAATAGGGGCTGTCCTTATTCAAGAAAAGAAGCCAGTAAGTTTCTTTAGTGAGAAGTTAAGTGAGGCTAAATTGAATTACTCTACTTATGATCGTGAATTTTATGCCATCGTTAGAGCTCTTGATCATTGGTCTCATTACCTTAGACCAAAACCCTTTGTTCTTCATTCTGATCATGAAGCTTTAAAATTCATAAATGGGCAACAAAAACTTAATAAAAGACATGCAAAGTGGGTAGAATTTCTTCAATCATTTACCTTTAGCTCCAAATATAAAGATGGAAAAAGTAATATTGTAGCTGATGCTTTATCTCGAAGAGCATACTTGCTTTCTATGGTGGATGCTAAGGTTTTGGGTTTTGAACAACTCAAGGAGTATTACAAAGATGATCCTGATTTTGCTAATGAATTTCCGAAGCTTCGCAAAAACAAGCTCATGCCTCGTTCTGATGGTCCGTTTAAAGTACTTGAGAGGGTAAATGATAATGCATACAAGATTGAACTTCCTGATGAGTTGATGGGTGTTAGTGCTACTTTTAATGTGGGCGATTTGTCACCGTACTTGGATGATTCAAGTTTGAGGACAAACTCTTCAAAAGAAGGAGAGAATGATCCAAGATCAAATACGTTATCTCATGAGCCGATTGCTTTAGTTCTTGAAGTACTTGGTTTTAATCCTTTTAAATCTGAATTTGTTACATGTCTAACTTGGGTTGAAGATTAAGTGAAGCTACATATATATTGGTTGGACGTCACTTTGATAGGTCCAAGTTTAGTTATGTTTTTTAAAGTCTTTTTACCACTTAAATCTGATTAATTAGCTACTGCATGCTTAGGGAACAACTTAAATCAGCCTAATGCATGCTTTGGAGGCTATTTAATGTTGTTTTGTGAGTTCCAATGCTTGTTCCCCATGCTTGGACGTCCCACCTTAATTTCTCTTGCTTTTTAGCTTCCTTTTGCTGTTGTAACTCTATTTAAAGAGAGCTATTCATGAATGAAAGTTCAGACTTGTTTTATGAATCAACCTTTGTGTTTTCTTCTTGCCTATCTTTGTGTTTGTCCAAGGTTAACAAGAGTTCTTTAATACTTTGAGTGTGTTCTTGAGTATTAAACTAGGGGAGATTGAGTTTGTCTTGTCTCTAGCCTAAATACTATTGCATTGAGTTTGTTCTTGTGCTTTGGTTGTCCTATTTTCATTCAAATATACATTCTGTCCAAATTACTTCTTCTTTCTTTTCTTTTGTCCTTCTCCTTCCTTAATCATTTAGGAAGTCTTGAATTAGCATTTACATCAATGAACAAGGATCAATGATCAATGAAGAATGAACGATGAAGAATGAACAAGGATCAATGATCAATGAAGAATAAACGATGAAGAATGAACAAGGATCAATGAAGAATGACGAATGAACGATGAAGAATGAACAAGGATCAATGATCAATGAAGAATGAACGATGAAGAATGAACAAGGATAAATGGTCAATGAAGAATGAACGATGAAGAATGAACAAGGATAAATGGTCAATGAAGAATAAACGATGAAGAATGAACAAGGATCAATGAAGAATGACGAATGAACGATGAAGAATGAACAAGGATCAATGATCAATGAAGAATGAACGATGAAGAATGAACAAGGGTCAATGATCAATGAAGAATGAACGATGAAGAATGAACAAGGATTAATGATCAATGAAGAATGAACGATGAAGAATGAACAAGGATTAATGATCAATAAAGAATGAACGATGAAGAATGAACAAGGATCAATGATCAATGAAGAATGAACGATGAAGAATAAACAAGGATAAATGGTCAATGACGAATGAACGATGAAGAATGAACAAGGATCAATGGTCAATGAAGAATGAACGATGAAGAATGAACAAGGATCAATGATCAATGACGAATGAACGATGAAGAATGAACAAGGATCAATGATCAATAAAGAATGAACGATGAAGAATGAACAAGGATCAATGATCAATGAAGAATGAACGATGAAGAATAAACAAGGATTAATGGTCAATGACGAATGAACGATGAAGAATGAACAAGGATCAATAATTAATGAAGAATGAACGATGAAGAATGAACAAGGATAAATGGTCAATGAAGAATGAACGATGAAGAATGAACAAGGATCAATGATCAATGACGAATGAACGATGAAGAATGAACAAGGATCAATGATCAATAAAGAATGAACGATGAAGAATGAACAAGGATCAATGATCAATGAAGAATGAAGGATGAAAAATGAACAAGGATCAATTATCAATGACGAATGAACGATGAAGAATGAACAAGGATCAATGATCAATGAAGAATGAACGATGAAGAATAAACAAGGATTAATGATCAATGACGAATGAACGATGAAGAATGAACAAGGATCAATGATCAATGAAGGATGAACGATGAAGAATAAACAAGGATCAATCGTCAATGACGAATGAACGATGAAGAATCAACAAGGATCAATGATCAATGAAGAATGAACGATGAAGAATGAACAAGGATCAATGATCAATGAAGAATGAACGATGAAGAATAAACAAGAATCAATGATCAATGAAGAATGAACGATGAAGAATGAACAAGGATCAATGATCAATGAAGAATGAACGATGAAGAATGAACAAGGATCAATGATCAATGAAGAATGAACGATGAAGAATGAACAAGGATCAATGATCAATGACAAATGAACGATGAAGAATGAACAAGGATCAATGATCAATGAAGAATGAACGATGAAGAATAAACAAGGATTAATGGTCAATGACGAATGAACGATGAAGAATGAACAAGGATCAATGATCAATGAAGAATGAACGATGAAGAATGAACAAGGATCACTGATCAAAGAAGAATGAACGATGAAGAATGAACAAGGATCAATGATCAATGAAGAATGAACGATGAAGAATGAACAAGGATAAATGGTCAATGAAGAATGAACGATGAAGAATGAACAAGGATCAATGATCAATGAAGAATGAACGATGAAGAATGAACAAGGATCAATGATCAATGAAGAATGAACGATGAAGAATGAACGATGAAGAATGAACAAGGATCAATTATCAATGAATAATGAACGATGAAGAATGAACAAGGATTAATGGTCAATGTCGAATGAACGATGAAGAATGAACAAGGATAAATGATCAATGAAGAATGAACGATGAAGAATGAACAAGGATCAATGATCAATGAAGAATAAACGATGAAGAATGCACAAGGATCAATGAAGAATGACGAATGAACGATGAAGAATGAACAAGGATCAATGATCAATGAAGAATGAACGATGAAGAATGAACAAGGATAAATGGTCAATGAAGAATGAACGATGAAGAATGAACAAGGATAAATGGTCAATGAAGAATGAACGATGAAGAATTAACAAGGATCAATGATCAATGTCGAATGAACGATGAAGAATGAACAAGGATCAATGATCAATGAAGAATGAACGATGAAGAATGAACAAGGGTCAATGATCAATAAAGAATGAACGATGAAGAATGAACAAGGATTAATGATCAATGAAGAATGAACGATGAATAATGAACAAGGATTAATGATCAATAAAGAATGAACGATGAAGAATGAACAAGGATCAATGATCAATGAAGAATGAACGATGAAGAATAAACAAGGATAAATGGTCAATGACGAATGAACGATGAAGAATGAACAAGGATCAATGATCAATGAAGAATGAACGATGAAGAATGAACAAGGGTCAATGATCAATGAAGAATGAACGATGAAGAATGAACAAGGATTAATGATCAATGAAGAATGAACGATGAAGAATGAACAAGGATTAATGATCAATAAAGAATGAACGATGAAGAATAAACAAGGATTAATGGTCAATGACGAATGAACGATGAAGAATGAACAAGGATCAATAATTAATGAAGAATGAACGATGAAGAATGAACAAGGATAAATGGTCAATGAAGAATGAACGATGAAGAATGAACAAGGATCAATGATCAATGACGAATGAACGATGAAGAATGAACAAGGATCAATGATCAATAAAGAATGAACGATGAAGAATGAACAAGGATCAATGATCAATGAAGAATGAACGATGAAAAATGAACAAGGATCAATTATCAATGACGAATGAACGATGAAGAATGAACAAGGATCAATGATCAATGAAGAATGAACGATGAAGAATAAACAAGGATTAATGATCAATGAAGAATGAACGATGAAGAATGAACAAGGATTAATGATCAATAAAGAATGAACGATGAAGAATAAACAAGGATTAATGGTCAATGACGAATGAACGATGAAGAATGAACAAGGATCAATAATTAATGAAGAATGAACGATGAAGAATGAACAAGGATAAATGGTCAATGAAGAATGAACGATGAAGAATGAACAAGGATCAATGATCAATGACGAATGAACGATGAAGAATGAACAAGGATCAATGATCAATAAAGAATGAACGATGAAGAATGAACAAGGATCAATGATCAATGAAGAATGAACGATGAAAAATGAACAAGGATCAATTATCAATGACGAATGAACGATGAAGAATGAACAAGGATCAATGATCAATGAAGAATGAACGATGAAGAATAAACAAGGATTAATGATCAATGACGAATGAACGATGAAGAATGAACAAGGATCAATGATCAATGAAGGATGAACGATGAAGAATAAACAAGGATCAATCGTCAATGACGAATGAACGATGAAGAATCAACAAGGATCAATGATCAATGAAGAATGAACGATGAAGAATGAACAAGGATCAATGATCAATGAAGAATGAACGATGAAGAATAAACAAGAATCAATGATCAATGAAGAATGAACGATGAAGAATGAACAAGGATCAATGATCAATAAAGAATGAACGATGAAGAATGAACAAGGATCAATGATCAATGAAGAATGAACGATGAAGAATAAACAAGGATTAATGGTCAATGACGAATGAACGATGAAGAATGAACAAGGATCAATAATTAATGAAGAATGAACGATGAAGAATGAACAAGGATAAATGGTCAATGAAGAATGAACGATGAAGAATGAACAAGGATCAATGATCAATGACGAATGAACGATGAAGAATGAACAAGGATCAATGATCAATAAAGAATGAACGATGAAGAATGAACAAGGATCAATGATCAATGAAGAATGAACGATGAAAAATGAACAAGGATCAATTATCAATGACGAATGAACGATGAAGAATGAACAAGGATCAATGATCAATGAAGAATGAACGATGAAGAATAAACAAGGATTAATGATCAATGACGAATGAACGATGAAGAATGAACAAGGATCAATGATCAATGAAGGATGAACGATGAAGAATAAACAAGGATCAATCGTCAATGACGAATGAACGATGAAGAATCAACAAGGATCAATGATCAATGAAGAATGAACGATGAAGAATGAACAAGGATCAATGATCAATGAAGAATGAACGATGAAGAATAAACAAGAATCAATGATCAATGAAGAATGAACGATGAAGAATGAACAAGGATCAATGATCAATGAAGAATGAACGATGAAGAATGAACAAGGATCAATGATCAATGAAGAATGAACGATGAAGAATGAACAAGGATCAATGATCAATGACAAATGAACGATGAAGAATGAACAAGGATCAATGATCAATGAAGAATAAACAAGGATTAATGGTCAATGACGAATGAACGATGAAGAATGAACAAGGATCAATGATCAATGAAGAATGAACGATGAAGAATGAACAAGGATCACTGATCAAAGAAGAATGAACGATGAAGAATGAACAAGGATCAATGATCAATGAAGAATGAACGATGAAGAATGAACAAGGATTAATGATCAATAAAGAATGAACGATGAAGAATGAACAAGGATCAATGATCAATGAAGAATGAACGATGAAGAATAAACAAGGATAAATGGTCAATGACGAATGAACGATGAAGAATGAACAAGGATCAATGGTCAATGAAGAATGAACGATGAAGAATGAACAAGGATCAATGATCAATGACGAATGAACGATGAAGAATGAACAAGGATCAATGATCAATAAAGAATGAACGATGAAGAATGAACAAGGATCAATGATCAATGAAGAATGAACGATGAAGAATAAACAAGGATTAATGGTCAATGACGAATGAACGATGAAGAATGAACAAGGATCAATAATTAATGAAGAATGAACGATGAAGAATGAACAAGGATAAATGGTCAATGAAGAATGAACGATGAAGAATGAACAAGGATCAATGATCAATGACGAATGAACGATGAAGAATGAACAAGGATCAATGATCAATAAAGAATGAACGATGAAGAATGAACAAGGATCAATGATCAATGAAGAATGAACGATGAAAAATGAACAAGGATCAATTATCAATGACGAATGAACGATGAAGAATGAACAAGGATCAATGATCAATGAAGAATGAACGATGAAGAATAAACAAGGATTAATGATCAATGACGAATGAACGATGAAGAATGAACAAGGATCAATGATCAATGAAGAATGAACGATGAAGAATGAACAAGGGTCAATGATCAATGAAGAATGAACGATGAAGAATGAACAAGGATTAATGATCAATGAAGAATGAACGATGAAGAATGAACAAGGATTAATGATCAATAAAGAATGAACGATGAAGAATAAACAAGGATTAATGGTCAATGACGAATGAACGATGAAGAATGAACAAGGATCAATAATTAATGAAGAATGAACGATGAAGAATGAACAAGGATAAATGGTCAATGAAGAATGAACGATGAAGAATGAACAAGGATCAATGATCAATGACGAATGAACGATGAAGAATGAACAAGGATCAATGATCAATAAAGAATGAACGATGAAGAATGAACAAGGATCAATGATCAATGAAGAATGAACGATGAAAAATGAACAAGGATCAATTATCAATGACGAATGAACGATGAAGAATGAACAAGGATCAATGATCAATGAAGAATGAACGATGAAGAATAAACAAGGATTAATGATCAATGAAGAATGAACGATGAAGAATGAACAAGGATTAATGATCAATAAAGAATGAACGATGAAGAATAAACAAGGATTAATGGTCAATGACGAATGAACGATGAAGAATGAACAAGGATAAATGGTCAATGAAGAATAAACGATGAAGAATGAACAAGGATCAATGAAGAATGACGAATGAACGATGAAGAATGAACAAGGATCAATGATCAATGAAGAATGAACGATGAAGAATGAACAAGGGTCAATGATCAATGAAGAATGAACGATGAAGAATGAACAAGGATTAATGATCAATGAAGAATGAACGATGAAGAATGAACAAGGATTAATGATCAATAAAGAATGAACGATGAAGAATGAACAAGGATCAATGATCAATGAAGAATGAACGATGAAGAATAAACAAGGATAAATGGTCAATGACGAATGAACGATGAAGAATGAACAAGGATCAATGGTCAATGAAGAATGAACGATGAAGAATGAACAAGGATCAATGATCAATGACGAATGAACGATGAAGAATGAACAAGGATCAATGATCAATAAAGAATGAACGATGAAGAATGAACAAGGATCAATGATCAATGAAGAATGAACGATGAAGAATAAACAAGGATTAATGGTCAATGACGAATGAACGATGAAGAATGAACAAGGATCAATAATTAATGAAGAATGAACGATGAAGAATGAACAAGGATAAATGGTCAATGAAGAATGAACGATGAAGAATGAACAAGGATCAATGATCAATGACGAATGAACGATGAAGAATGAACAAGGATCAATGATCAATAAAGAATGAACGATGAAGAATGAACAAGGATCAATGATCAATGAAGAATGAAGGATGAAAAATGAACAAGGATCAATTATCAATGACGAATGAACGATGAAGAATGAACAAGGATCAATGATCAATGAAGAATGAACGATGAAGAATAAACAAGGATTAATGATCAATGACGAATGAACGATGAAGAATGAACAAGGATCAATGATCAATGAAGGATGAACGATGAAGAATAAACAAGGATCAATCGTCAATGACGAATGAACGATGAAGAATCAACAAGGATCAATGATCAATGAAGAATGAACGATGAAGAATGAACAAGGATCAATGATCAATGAAGAATGAACGATGAAGAATAAACAAGAATCAATGATCAATGAAGAATGAACGATGAAGAATGAACAAGGATCAATGATCAATGAAGAATGAACGATGAAGAATGAACAAGGATCAATGATCAATGAAGAATGAACGATGAAGAATGAACAAGGATCAATGATCAATGACAAATGAACGATGAAGAATGAACAAGGATCAATGATCAATGAAGAATGAACGATGAAGAATAAACAAGGATTAATGGTCAATGACGAATGAACGATGAAGAATGAACAAGGATCAATGATCAATGAAGAATGAACGATGAAGAATGAACAAGGATCACTGATCAAAGAAGAATGAACGATGAAGAATGAACAAGGATCAATGATCAATGAAGAATGAACGATGAAGAATGAACAAGGATAAATGGTCAATGAAGAATGAACGATGAAGAATGAACAAGGATCAATGATCAATGAAGAATGAACGATGAAGAATGAACAAGGATCAATGATCAATGAAGAATGAACGATGAAGAATGAACGATGAAGAATGAACAAGGATCAATTATCAATGAATAATGAACGATGAAGAATGAACAAGGATTAATGGTCAATGTCGAATGAACGATGAAGAATGAACAAGGATAAATGATCAATGAAGAATGAACGATGAAGAATGAACAAGGATCAATGATCAATGAAGAATAAACGATGAAGAATGCACAAGGATCAATGAAGAATGACGAATGAACGATGAAGAATGAACAAGGATCAATGATCAATGAAGAATGAACGATGAAGAATGAACAAGGATAAATGGTCAATGAAGAATGAACGATGAAGAATGAACAAGGATAAATGGTCAATGAAGAATGAACGATGAAGAATTAACAAGGATCAATGATCAATGTCGAATGAACGATGAAGAATGAACAAGGATCAATGATCAATGAAGAATGAACGATGAAGAATGAACAAGGGTCAATGATCAATAAAGAATGAACGATGAAGAATGAACAAGGATTAATGATCAATGAAGAATGAACGATGAATAATGAACAAGGATTAATGATCAATAAAGAATGAACGATGAAGAATGAACAAGGATCAATGATCAATGAAGAATGAACGATGAAGAATAAACAAGGATAAATGGTCAATGACGAATGAACGATGAAGAATGAACAAGGATCAATGATCAATGAAGAATGAACGATGAAGAATGAACAAGGGTCAATGATCAATGAAGAATGAACGATGAAGAATGAACAAGGATTAATGATCAATGAAGAATGAACGATGAAGAATGAACAAGGATTAATGATCAATAAAGAATGAACGATGAAGAATAAACAAGGATTAATGGTCAATGACGAATGAACGATGAAGAATGAACAAGGATCAATAATTAATGAAGAATGAACGATGAAGAATGAACAAGGATAAATGGTCAATGAAGAATGAACGATGAAGAATGAACAAGGATCAATGATCAATGACGAATGAACGATGAAGAATGAACAAGGATCAATGATCAATAAAGAATGAACGATGAAGAATGAACAAGGATCAATGATCAATGAAGAATGAACGATGAAAAATGAACAAGGATCAATTATCAATGACGAATGAACGATGAAGAATGAACAAGGATCAATGATCAATGAAGAATGAACGATGAAGAATAAACAAGGATTAATGATCAATGAAGAATGAACGATGAAGAATGAACAAGGATTAATGATCAATAAAGAATGAACGATGAAGAATAAACAAGGATTAATGGTCAATGACGAATGAACGATGAAGAATGAACAAGGATCAATAATTAATGAAGAATGAACGATGAAGAATGAACAAGGATAAATGGTCAATGAAGAATGAACGATGAAGAATGAACAAGGATCAATGATCAATGACGAATGAACGATGAAGAATGAACAAGGATCAATGATCAATAAAGAATGAACGATGAAGAATGAACAAGGATCAATGATCAATGAAGAATGAACGATGAAAAATGAACAAGGATCAATTATCAATGACGAATGAACGATGAAGAATGAACAAGGATCAATGATCAATGAAGAATGAACGATGAAGAATAAACAAGGATTAATGATCAATGACGAATGAACGATGAAGAATGAACAAGGATCAATGATCAATGAAGGATGAACGATGAAGAATAAACAAGGATCAATCGTCAATGACGAATGAACGATGAAGAATCAACAAGGATCAATGATCAATGAAGAATGAACGATGAAGAATGAACAAGGATCAATGATCAATGAAGAATGAACGATGAAGAATAAACAAGAATCAATGATCAATGAAGAATGAACGATGAAGAATGAACAAGGATCAATGATCAATAAAGAATGAACGATGAAGAATGAACAAGGATCAATGATCAATGAAGAATGAACGATGAAGAATAAACAAGGATTAATGGTCAATGACGAATGAACGATGAAGAATGAACAAGGATCAATAATTAATGAAGAATGAACGATGAAGAATGAACAAGGATAAATGGTCAATGAAGAATGAACGATGAAGAATGAACAAGGATCAATGATCAATGACGAATGAACGATGAAGAATGAACAAGGATCAATGATCAATAAAGAATGAACGATGAAGAATGAACAAGGATCAATGATCAATGAAGAATGAACGATGAAAAATGAACAAGGATCAATTATCAATGACGAATGAACGATGAAGAATGAACAAGGATCAATGATCAATGAAGAATGAACGATGAAGAATAAACAAGGATTAATGATCAATGACGAATGAACGATGAAGAATGAACAAGGATCAATGATCAATGAAGGATGAACGATGAAGAATAAACAAGGATCAATCGTCAATGACGAATGAACGATGAAGAATCAACAAGGATCAATGATCAATGAAGAATGAACGATGAAGAATGAACAAGGATCAATGATCAATGAAGAATGAACGATGAAGAATAAACAAGAATCAATGATCAATGAAGAATGAACGATGAAGAATGAACAAGGATCAATGATCAATGAAGAATGAACGATGAAGAATGAACAAGGATCAATGATCAATGAAGAATGAACGATGAAGAATGAACAAGGATCAATGATCAATGACAAATGAACGATGAAGAATGAACAAGGATCAATGATCAATGAAGAATGAACGATGAAGAATAAACAAGGATTAATGGTCAATGACGAATGAACGATGAAGAATGAACAAGGATCAATGATCAATGAAGAATGAACGATGAAGAATGAACAAGGATCACTGATCAAAGAAGAATGAACGATGAAGAATGAACAAGGATCAATGATCAATGAAGAATGAACGATGAAGAATGAACAAGGATTAATGATCAATAAAGAATGAACGATGAAGAATGAACAAGGATCAATGATCAATGAAGAATGAACGATGAAGAATAAACAAGGATAAATGGTCAATGACGAATGAACGATGAAGAATGAACAAGGATCAATGGTCAATGAAGAATGAACGATGAAGAATGAACAAGGATCAATGATCAATGACGAATGAACGATGAAGAATGAACAAGGATCAATGATCAATAAAGAATGAACGATGAAGAATGAACAAGGATCAATGATCAATGAAGAATGAACGATGAAGAATAAACAAGGATTAATGGTCAATGACGAATGAACGATGAAGAATGAACAAGGATCAATAATTAATGAAGAATGAACGATGAAGAATGAACAAGGATAAATGGTCAATGAAGAATGAACGATGAAGAATGAACAAGGATCAATGATCAATGACGAATGAACGATGAAGAATGAACAATGATCAATGATCAATAAAGAATGAACGATGAAGAATGAACAAGGATCAATGATCAATGAAGAATGAACGATGAAAAATGAACAAGGATCAATTATCAATGACGAATGAACGATGAAGAATGAACAAGGATCAATGATCAATGAAGAATGAACGATGAAGAATAAACAAGGATTAATGATCAATGACGAATGAACGATGAAGAATGAACAAGGATCAATGATCAATGAAGAATGAACGATGAAGAATGAACAAGGGTCAATGATCAATGAAGAATGAACGATGAAGAATGAACAAGGATTAATGATCAATGAAGAATGAACGATGAAGAATGAACAAGGATTAATGATCAATAAAGAATGAACGATGAAGAATAAACAAGGATTAATGGTCAATGACGAATGAACGATGAAGAATGAACAAGGATCAATAATTAATGAAGAATGAACGATGAAGAATGAACAAGGATAAATGGTCAATGAAGAATGAACGATGAAGAATGAACAAGGATCAATGATCAATGACGAATGAACGATGAAGAATGAACAAGGATCAATGATCAATAAAGAATGAACGATGAAGAATGAACAAGGATCAATGATCAATGAAGAATGAACGATGAAAAATGAACAAGGATCAATTATCAATGACGAATGAACGATGAAGAATGAACAAGGATCAATGATCAATGAAGAATGAACGATGAAGAATAAACAAGGATTAATGATCAATGAAGAATGAACGATGAAGAATGAACAAGGATTAATGATCAATAAAGAATGAACGATGAAGAATAAACAAGGATTAATGGTCAATGACGAATGAACGATGAAGAATGAACAAGGATCAATAATTAATGAAGAATGAACGATGAAGAATGAACAAGGATAAATGGTCAATGAAGAATGAACGATGAAGAATGAACAAGGATCAATGATCAATGACGAATGAACGATGAAGAATGAACAAGGATCAATGATCAATAAAGAATGAACGATGAAGAATGAACAAGGATCAATGATCAATGAAGAATGAACGATGAAAAATGAACAAGGATCAATTATCAATGACGAATGAACGATGAAGAATGAACAAGGATCAATGATCAATGAAGAATGAACGATGAAGAATAAACAAGGATTAATGATCAATGACGAATGAACGATGAAGAATGAACAAGGATCAATGATCAATGAAGGATGAACGATGAAGAATAAACAAGGATCAATCGTCAATGACGAATGAACGATGAAGAATCAACAAGGATCAATGATCAATGAAGAATGAACGATGAAGAATGAACAAGGATCAATGATCAATGAAGAATGAACGATGAAGAATAAACAAGAATCAATGATCAATGAAGAATGAACGATGAAGAATGAACAAGGATCAATGATCAATAAAGAATGAACGATGAAGAATGAACAAGGATCAATGATCAATGAAGAATGAACGATGAAGAATAAACAAGGATTAATGGTCAATGACGAATGAACGATGAAGAATGAACAAGGATCAATAATTAATGAAGAATGAACGATGAAGAATGAACAAGGATAAATGGTCAATGAAGAATGAACGATGAAGAATGAACAAGGATCAATGATCAATGACGAATGAACGATGAAGAATGAACAAGGATCAATGATCAATAAAGAATGAACGATGAAGAATGAACAAGGATCAATGATCAATGAAGAATGAACGATGAAAAATGAACAAGGATCAATTATCAATGACGAATGAACGATGAAGAATGAACAAGGATCAATGATCAATGAAGAATGAACGATGAAGAATAAACAAGGATTAATGATCAATGACGAATGAACGATGAAGAATGAACAAGGATCAATGATCAATGAAGGATGAACGATGAAGAATAAACAAGGATCAATGATCAATGAAGAATGAACGATGAAGAATGAACAAGGATCAATGATCAATGAAGAATGAACGATGAAGAATGAACAAGGATCAATGATCAATGACAAATGAACGATGAAGAATGAACAAGGATCAATGATCAATGAAGAATGAACGATGAAGAATAAACAAGGATTAATGGTCAATGACGAATGAACGATGAAGAATGAACAAGGATCAATGATCAATGAAGAATGAACGATGAAGAATGAACAAGGATCACTGATCAAAGAAGAATGAACGATGAAGAATGAACAAGGATCAATGATCAATGAAGAATGAACGATGAAGAATGAACAAGGATTAATGATCAATAAAGAATGAACGATGAAGAATGAACAAGGATCAATGATCAATGAAGAATGAACGATGAAGAATAAACAAGGATAAATGGTCAATGACGAATGAACGATGAAGAATGAACAAGGATCAATGGTCAATGAAGAATGAACGATGAAGAATGAACAAGGATCAATGATCAATGACGAATGAACGATGAAGAATGAACAAGGATCAATGATCAATAAAGAATGAACGATGAAGAATGAACAAGGATCAATGATCAATGAAGAATGAACGATGAAGAATAAACAAGGATTAATGGTCAATGACGAATGAACGATGAAGAATGAACAAGGATCAATAATTAATGAAGAATGAACGATGAAGAATGAACAAGGATAAATGGTCAATGAAGAATGAACGATGAAGAATGAACAAGGATCAATGATCAATGACGAATGAACGATGAAGAATGAACAAGGATCAATGATCAATAAAGAATGAACGATGAAGAATGAACAAGGATCAATGATCAATGAAGAATGAACGATGAAAAATGAACAAGGATCAATTATCAATGACGAATGAACGATGAAGAATGAACAAGGATCAATGATCAATGAAGAATGAACGATGAAGAATAAACAAGGATTAATGATCAATGACGAATGAACGATGAAGAATGAACAAGGATCAATGATCAATGAAGGATGAACGATGAAGAATAAACAAGGATCAATCGTCAATGACGAATGAACGATGAAGAATCAACAAGGATCAATGATCAATGAAGAATGAACGATGAAGAATGAACAAGGATCAATGATCAATGAAGAATGAACGATGAAGAATAAACAAGAATCAATGATCAATGAAGAATGAACGATGAAGAATGAACAAGGATCAATGATCAATGAAGAATGAACGATGAAGAATGAACAAGGATCAATGATCAATGAAGAATGAACGATGAAGAATGAACAAGGATCAATGATCAATGACAAATGAACGATGAAGAATGAACAAGGATCAATGATCAATGAAGAATGAACGATGAAGAATAAACAAGGATTAATGGTCAATGACGAATGAACGATGAAGAATGAACAAGGATCAATGATCAATGAAGAATGAACGATGAAGAATGAACAAGGATCACTGATCAAAGAAGAATGAACGATGTCGAATGAACAAGGATCAATGATCAATGAAGAATGAACGATGAAGAATGAACAAGGATAAATGGTCAATGAAGAATGAACGATGAAGAATGAACAAGGATCAATGATCAATGAAGAATGAACGATGAAGAATGAACAAGGATCAATGATCAATGAAGAATGAACGATGAAGAATGAACGATGAAGAATGAACAAGGATCAATTATCAATGAATAATGAACGATGAAGAATGAACAAGGATTAATGGTCAATGTCGAATGAACGATGAAGAATGAACAAGGATAAATGATCAATGAAGAATGAACGATGAAGAATGAACAAGGATCAATGATCAATGAAGAATAAACGATGAAGAATGCACAAGGATCAATGAAGAATGACGAATGAACGATGAAGAATGAACAAGGATCAATGATCAATGAAGAATGAACGATGAAGAATGAACAAGGATAAATGGTCAATGAAGAATGAACGATGAAGAATGAACAAGGATAAATGGTCAATGAAGAATGAACGATGAAGAATTAACAAGGATCAATGATCAATGTCGAATGAACGATGAAGAATGAACAAGGATCAATGATCAATGAAGAATGAACGATGAAGAATGAACAAGGGTCAATGATCAATAAAGAATGAACGATGAAGAATGAACAAGGATTAATGATCAATGAAGAATGAACGATGAAGAATGAACAAGGATTAATGATCAATAAAGAATGAACGATGAAGAATGAACAAGGATCAATGATCAATGAAGAATGAACGATGAAAAATGAACAAGGATCAATTATCAATGACGAATGAACGATGAAGAATGAACAAGGATCAATGATCAATGAAGAATGAACGATGAAGAATAAACAAGGATTAATGATCAATGACGAATGAACGATGAAGAATGAACAAGGATCAATGATCAATGAAGAATGAACGATGAAGAATGAACAAGGGTCAATGATCAATGAAGAATGAACGATGAAGAATGAACAAGGATTAATGATCAATGAAGAATGAACGATGAAGAATGAACAAGGATTAATGATCAATAAAGAATGAACGATGAAGAATAAACAAGGATTAATGGTCAATGACGAATGAACGATGAAGAATGAACAAGGATCAATAATTAATGAAGAATGAACGATGAAGAATGAACAAGGATAAATGGTCAATGAAGAATGAACGATGAAGAATGAACAAGGATCAATGATCAATGACGAATGAACGATGAAGAATGAACAAGGATCAATGATCAATAAAGAATGAACGATGAAGAATGAACAAGGATCAATGATCAATGAAGAATGAACGATGAAAAATGAACAAGGATCAATTATCAATGACGAATGAACGATGAAGAATGAACAAGGATCAATGATCAATGAAGAATGAACGATGAAGAATAAACAAGGATTAATGATCAATGAAGAATGAACGATGAAGAATGAACAAGGATTAATGATCAATAAAGAATGAACGATGAAGAATAAACAAGGATTAATGGTCAATGACGAATGAACGATGAAGAATGAACAAGGATCAATAATTAATGAAGAATGAACGATGAAGAATGAACAAGGATAAATGGTCAATGAAGAATGAACGATGAAGAATGAACAAGGATCAATGATCAATGACGAATGAACGATGAAGAATGAACAAGGATCAATGATCAATAAAGAATGAACGATGAAGAATGAACAAGGATCAATGATCAATGAAGAATGAACGATGAAAAATGAACAAGGATCAATTATCAATGACGAATGAACGATGAAGAATGAACAAGGATCAATGATCAATGAAGAATGAACGATGAAGAATAAACAAGGATTAATGATCAATGACGAATGAACGATGAAGAATGAACAAGGATCAATGATCAATGAAGGATGAACGATGAAGAATAAACAAGGATCAATCGTCAATGACGAATGAACGATGAAGAATCAACAAGGATCAATGATCAATGAAGAATGAACGATGAAGAATGAACAAGGATCAATGATCAATGAAGAATGAACGATGAAGAATAAACAAGAATCAATGATCAATGAAGAATGAACGATGAAGAATGAACAAGGATCAATGATCAATAAAGAATGAACGATGAAGAATGAACAAGGATCAATGATCAATGAAGAATGAACGATGAAGAATAAACAAGGATTAATGGTCAATGACGAATGAACGATGAAGAATGAACAAGGATCAATAATTAATGAAGAATGAACGATGAAGAATGAACAAGGATAAATGGTCAATGAAGAATGAACGATGAAGAATGAACAAGGATCAATGATCAATGACGAATGAACGATGAAGAATGAACAAGGATCAATGATCAATAAAGAATGAACGATGAAGAATGAACAAGGATCAATGATCAATGAAGAATGAACGATGAAAAATGAACAAGGATCAATTATCAATGACGAATGAACGATGAAGAATGAACAAGGATCAATGATCAATGAAGAATGAACGATGAAGAATAAACAAGGATTAATGATCAATGACGAATGAACGATGAAGAATGAACAAGGATCAATGATCAATGAAGGATGAACGATGAAGAATAAACAAGGATCAATCGTCAATGACGAATGAACGATGAAGAATCAACAAGGATCAATGATCAATGAAGAATGAACGATGAAGAATGAACAAGGATCAATGATCAATGAAGAATGAACGATGAAGAATAAACAAGAATCAATGATCAATGAAGAATGAACGATGAAGAATGAACAAGGATCAATGATCAATGAAGAATGAACGATGAAGAATGAACAAGGATCAATGATCAATGAAGAATGAACGATGAAGAATGAACAAGGATCAATGATCAATGACAAATGAACGATGAAGAATGAACAAGGATCAATGATCAATGAAGAATGAACGATGAAGAATAAACAAGGATTAATGGTCAATGACGAATGAACGATGAAGAATGAACAAGGATCAATGATCAATGAAGAATGAACGATGAAGAATGAACAAGGATCACTGATCAAAGAAGAATGAACGATGAAGAATGAACAAGGATCAATGATCAATGAAGAATGAACGATGAAGAATGAACAAGGATTAATGATCAATAAAGAATGAACGATGAAGAATGAACAAGGATCAATGATCAATGAAGAATGAACGATGAAGAATAAACAAGGATAAATGGTCAATGACGAATGAACGATGAAGAATGAACAAGGATCAATGGTCAATGAAGAATGAACGATGAAGAATGAACAAGGATCAATGATCAATGACGAATGAACGATGAAGAATGAACAAGGATCAATGATCAATAAAGAATGAACGATGAAGAATGAACAAGGATCAATGATCAATGAAGAATGAACGATGAAGAATAAACAAGGATTAATGGTCAATGACGAATGAACGATGAAGAATGAACAAGGATCAATAATTAATGAAGAATGAACGATGAAGAATGAACAAGGATAAATGGTCAATGAAGAATGAACGATGAAGAATGAACAAGGATCAATGATCAATGACGAATGAACGATGAAGAATGAACAAGGATCAATGATCAATAAAGAATGAACGATGAAGAATGAACAAGGATCAATGATCAATGAAGAATGAACGATGAAAAATGAACAAGGATCAATTATCAATGACGAATGAACGATGAAGAATGAACAAGGATCAATGATCAATGAAGAATGAACGATGAAGAATAAACAAGGATTAATGATCAATGACGAATGAACGATGAAGAATGAACAAGGATCAATGATCAATGAAGGATGAACGATGAAGAATAAACAAGGATCAATCGTCAATGACGAATGAACGATGAAGAATCAACAAGGATCAATGATCAATGAAGAATGAACGATGAAGAATGAACAAGGATCAATGATCAATGAAGAATGAACGATGAAGAATAAACAAGAATCAATGATCAATGAAGAATGAACGATGAAGAATGAACAAGGATCAATGATCAATGAAGAATGAACGATGAAGAATGAACAAGGATCAATGATCAATGAAGAATGAACGATGAAGAATGAACAAGGATCAATGATCAATGACAAATGAACGATGAAGAATGAACAAGGATCAATGATCAATGAAGAATGAACGATGAAGAATAAACAAGGATTAATGGTCAATGACGAATGAACGATGAAGAATGAACAAGGATCAATGATCAATGAAGAATGAACGATGAAGAATGAACAAGGATCACTGATCAAAGAAGAATGAACGATGAAGAATGAACAAGGATCAATGATCAATGAAGAATGAACGATGAAGAATGAACAAGGATAAATGGTCAATGAAGAATGAACGATGAAGAATGAACAAGGATCAATGATCAATGAAGAATGAACGATGAAGAATGAACAAGGATCAATGATCAATGAAGAATGAACGATGAAGAATGAACGATGAAGAATGAACAAGGATCAATTATCAATGAATAATGAACGATGAAGAATGAACAAGGATTAATGGTCAATGTCGAATGAACGATGAAGAATGAACAAGGATAAATGATCAATGAAGAATGAACGATGAAGAATGAACAAGGATCAATGATCAATGAAGAATAAACGATGAAGAATGCACAAGGATCAATGAAGAATGACGAATGAACGATGAAGAATGAACAAGGATCAATGATCAATGAAGAATGAACGATGAAGAATGAACAAGGATAAATGGTCAATGAAGAATGAACGATGAAGAATGAACAAGGATAAATGGTCAATGAAGAATGAACGATGAAGAATTAACAAGGATCAATGATCAATGTCGAATGAACGATGAAGAATGAACAAGGATCAATGATCAATGAAGAATGAACGATGAAGAATGAACAAGGGTCAATGATCAATAAAGAATGAACGATGAAGAATGAACAAGGATTAATGATCAATGAAGAATGAACGATGAAGAATGAACAAGGATTAATGATCAATAAAGAATGAACGATGAAGAATGAACAAGGATCAATGATCAATGAAGAATGAACGATGAAGAATAAACAAGGATAAATGGTCAATGACGAATGAACGATGAAGAATGAACAAGGATCAATGATCAATGAAGAATGAACGATGAAGAATGAACAAGGATCAATGGTCAATGAAGAATGAACAAGGATCAATGATCAATGACGAATGAACGATGAAGAATGAACAAGGATCAATGATCAATAAAGACTGAACGATGAAGAATGAACAAGGATCAATGATCAATGAAGAATGAACGATGAAGAATAAACAAGGATTAATGGTCAATGACGAATGAACGATGAAGAATGAACAAGGATCAATAATCAATGAAGAATGAACGATGAAGAATGAACAAGGATAAATGGTCAATGAAGAATGAACGATGAAGAATGAACAAGGATCAATGATCAATGACGAATGAACGATGAAGAATGAACAAGGATCAATGATCAATAAAGAATGAACGATGAAGAATGAACAAGGATCAATGATCAATGAAGAATGAACGATGAAGAATGAACAAGGATCAATTATCAATGAATAATGAACGATGAAGAATGAACAAGGATTAATGGTCAATGTCGAATGAACGATGAAGAATGAACAAGGATAAATGATCAATGAAGAATGAACGATGAAGAATGAACAAGGATCAATGATCAATGAAGAATAAACGATGAAGAATGCACAAGGATCAATGAAGAATGACGAATGAACGATGAAGAATGAACAAGGATCAATGATCAATGAAGAATGAACGATGAAGAATGAACAAGGATAAATGGTCAATGAAGAATGAACGATGAAGAATGAACAAGGATAAATGGTCAATGAAGAATGAACGATGAAGAATTAACAAGGATCAATGATCAATGTCGAATGAACGATGAAGAATGAACAAGGATCAATGATCAATGAAGAATGAACGATGAAGAATGAACAAGGGTCAATGATCAATAAAGAATGAACGATGAAGAATGAACAAGGATTAATGATCAATGAAGAATGAACGATGAAGAATGAACAAGGATTAATGATCAATAAAGAATGAACGATGAAGAATGAACAAGGATCAATGATCAATGAAGAATGAACGATGAAGAATAAACAAGGATAAATGGTCAATGACGAATGAACGATGAAGAATGAACAAGGATCAATGATCAATGAAGAATGAACGATGAAGAATGAACAAGGATCAATGGTCAATGAAGAATGAACAAGGATCAATGATCAATGACGAATGAACGATGAAGAATGAACAAGGATCAATGATCAATAAAGACTGAACGATGAAGAATGAACAAGGATCAATGATCAATGAAGAATGAACGATGAAGAATAAACAAGGATTAATGGTCAATGACGAATGAACGATGAAGAATGAACAAGGATCAATAATCAATGAAGAATGAACGATGAAGAATGAACAAGGATAAATGGTCAATGAAGAATGAACGATGAAGAATGAACAAGGATCAATGATCAATGACGAATGAACGATGAAGAATGAACAAGGATCAATGATCAATAAAGAATGAACGATGAAGAATGAACAAGGATCAATGATCAATGAAGAATGAACGATGAAGAATTAACAAGGATCAATTATCAATGACGAATGAACGATGAAGAATGAACAAGGATCAATGATCAATGAAGAATGAACGATGAAGAATAAACAAGGATTAATGGTCAATGACGAATGAACGATGAAGAATGAACAAGGATCAATGATCAATGAAGGATGAACGATGAAGAATAAACAAGGATCAATCGTCAATGACGAATGAACGATGAAGAATCAACAAGGATCAATGATCAATGAAGAATGAACGATGAAGAATGAACAAGGATCAATGATCAATGAAGAATGAACGATGAAGAATAAACAAGAATCAATGATCAATGAAGAATGAACGATGAAGAATGAACAAGGATCAATGATCAATGAAGAATGAACGATGAAGAATGAACAAGGATCAATGATCAATGAAGAATGAACGATGAAGAATGAACAAGGATCAATGATCAATGACAAATGAACGATGAAGAATGAACGATGAAGAATAAACAAGGATTAATGGTCAATGACGAATGAACGATGAAGAATGAACAAGGATCAATGATCAATGAAGAATGAACGATGAAGAATGAACAAGGATCAATAGTCAATGACGAATGAACGATGAAGAATGAACAAGGATCAATGATCAATGAAGAATGAACGATGAAGAATGAACAAGGATCAATAGTCAATGAAGAATGAACAAGGATCAATGATCAATGAAGAATGAGCGATGAAGAATGAACAACGATCAATGATCAATGAAGAATGAACGATGAAGAATGAACAAGGATCAATGCTCAATGAAGAATGAACGATGAAGAATGAACAAGGATCAATTATCAATGAAGAATTAACGATGAAAAATGAACAAGGATCAATGATCAATGAAGAATAAACGATGAAGAATGAACAAGGATCAATGAAGAATGACGAATGAACGATGAAGAATGAACAAGGATCAATGATCAATGAAGAATGAACGATGAAGAATGAACAAAGATTAATGCTCAATGAAGAATGAACGATGAAGAATGAACAAGGATCAATGATCAATGAAGAATGAATGATGAAGAATGAACAAGGATTAATGGTCAATGACGAATGAACGATGAACGATGAAGAATGAACAAGGATCAATGATCAATGAAGAATGAACGATGAAGAATGAACAAGGATTAATGCTCAATGAAGAAGGAACGATGAAGAATGAACAAGGATCAATGATCAATGAAGAATGCACGATGAAGAATGAACAAGGATCAATGATCAATGAAGAATGAACGATGAAGAATGAACAAGGATTAATGGTCAATGACGAATGAACGATGTAGAATGAACAAGGATCAATGATCAATATAGAATGAATGATGAAGAATGAACAAGGATCAATGATCAATGACGAATGAACGATGAAGAATGAACAAGGATCAATGATCAATGAAGAATGAACGATGAAGAATGAACAAGGATCAATGATCAATGACGAATGAACGATGAAGAATGAACAAGGATCAATGGTCAATGACGAATGAACGATGAAGAATCAACAAGGATCAATGATCAATGAAGAATGAATGATGAGGAATGAACAAGGATCAATGATCAATGAAGAATGAACGAAGAAGAATGAACGATGAAGAATGAACAAGGTTCAATTATCAATGAATAATGAACGATGAAGAATGAACAAGGATTAATGGTCAATGTCGAATGAACGATGAAGAATGAACAAGGATCAATGATCAATGAAGAATGAACGATGAAAAATGAACAAGGATCAATGATCAATGAAGAATAAACGATGAAGAATGAACAAGGATCAATGAAGAATGACGAATGAACGATGAAGAATGAACAAGGATCAATGATCAATGACGAATGAACGATGAAGAATGAACAAAGATTAATGCTCAATGAAGAATGAACGATGAAGAATGAACAAGGATCAATGATCAATGAAGAATGAACAATGAAGAATGAACAAGGATCAATAGTCAATGACGAATGAACGATGAAGAATGAACAAGGATCAATGATCAATGAAGAATGAACGATGAAGAATGAACAAGGATTAATGGTCAAAGACGAATGAACGATGAAGAATGAACAAGTATCAATGATCAATGAAGAATGAACGATGAAGAATGAACAAGGATCAATGATCAATGAAGAATGAATGATGAAGAATGAACAAGGATCAATAGTGAATGACGAATGAACGATGAAGAATGAACAAGGATCAATGATCAATGAATAATGAACGATGAAGAATGAACAAGGATTAATGGTCAATGATGAATGAACGATGAAGAATGAACAAGAATCAATGATCAATGAAGAATGAACGATGAAAAATGAACAAGGATCAATGATCAAAGAAGAATGAACGATGAAGAATGAACAAGGATCAATGATCAATGAAGAATGAACGATGAAGAATGAACAAGGATCAATGATCAATGAAGAATGAACGATGAAGAATGAACGATGAAGAATGAACAAGGATCAATTATCAATGAATAATGAACGATGAAGAATGAACAAGCATTAATGGTCAATGTCGAATGAACGATGAAGAATGAACAAGGATCAATGATCAATGAAGAATGAACGATGAAGAATGAACAAGGATCAATGATCAATGAAGAATAAACGATGAAGAATGAACAAGGATCAATGAAGAATGACGAATGAACGATGAAGAATGAACAAGGATCAATGATCAATGAAGAATGAACGATGAAGAATGAACAAGGATAAATGGTCAATGAAGAATGAACGATGAAGAATTAACAAGGATCAATGATCAATGTCGAATGAACGATGAAGAATGAACAAGGATCAATGATCAATGAAGAATGAACGATGAAGAATGAACAAGGGTCAATGATCAATGAAGAATGAACGATGAAGAATGAACAAGGATTAATGATCAATGAAGAATGAACGATGAAGAATGAACAAGGATTAATGATCAATAAAGAATGAACGATGAAGAATGAACAAGGATCAATGATCAATGAAGAATGAACGATGAAGAATAAACAAGGATTAATGGTCAATGACGAATGAACGATGAAGAATGAACAAGGATCAATGATCAATGAAGAATGAAGAATGAACGATGAAGAATGAACAAGGATCAATGATCAATGAAGAATGAATGATGAAGAATGAACAAGGATCAATAGGCAATGACGAATGAATGATGAAGAATGAACAAGGATCAATGATCAATGAATAATGAACTATGAAGAAGGAACAAGGATTAATGGTCAATGACGAATGAACGATGAAGAATGAACAAGGATCAATGATCAATGAAGAATGAACGATGAAGAATGAACAAGGATCAATGATCAAAGAAGAATGAACGATGAAGAATGAACAAGGATCAATGATCAATGAAGAATGAACGATGAAGAATGAACAAGGATCAATGATCAATGAAGAATGAACGATGAAGAATGAACAAGGATCAATTATCAATGAATAATGAACGATGAAGAATGAACAAGGATTAATGGTCAATGTCGAATGAACGATGAAGAATGAACAAGGATAAATGATCAATGAAGAATGAACGATGAAGAATGAACAAGGATCAATGATCAATGAAGAATAAACGATGAAGAATGAACAAGGATCAATGAAGAATGACGAATGAACGATGAAGAATGAACAAGGATCAATGATCAATGAAGAATGAACGATGAAGAATGAACAAGGATAAATGGTCAATGAAGAATGAACGATGAAGAATGAACAAGGATAAATGGTCAATGAAGAATAAACGATGAAGAATGAACAAGGATCAATGAAGAATGACGAATGAACGATGAAGAATGAACAAGGATCAATGATCAATGAAGAATGAAAGATGAAGAATGAACAAGGGTCAATGATCAATGAAGAATGAACGATGAAGAATGAACAAGGATTAATGATCAATGAAGAATGAACGATGAAGAATGAACAAGGATTAATGATCAATAAAGAATGAACGATGAAGAATGAACAAGGATCAATGATCAATGAAGAATGAACGATGAAGAATAAACAAGGATAAATGGTCAATGACGAATGAACGATGAAGAATGAACAAGGATCAATGATCAATGAAGAATGAACGATGAAGAATGAACAAGGATCAATGGTCAATGAAGAATGAACGATGAAGAATGAACAAGGATCAATGATCAATGACGAATGAACGATGAAGAATGAACAAGGATCAATGATCAATAAAGAATGAACGATGAAGAATGAACAAGGATCAATGATCAATGAAGAATGAACGATGAAGAATAAACAAGGATTAATGGTCAATGACGAATGAACGATGAAGAATGAACAAGGATCAATAATTAATGAAGAATGAACGATGAAGAATGAACAAGGATAAATGGTCAATGAAGAATGAACGATGAAGAATGAACAAGGATCAATGATCAATGACGAATGAACGATGAAGAATGAACAAGGATCAATGATCAATAAAGAATGAACGATGAAGAATGAACAAGGATCAATGATCAATGAAGAATGAACGATGAAAAATGAACAAGGATCAATTATCAATGACGAATGAACGATGAAGAATGAACAAGGATCAATGATCAATGAAGAATGAACGATGAAGAATAAACAAGGATTAATGGTCAATGACGAATGAACGATGAAGAATGAACAAGGATCAATGATCAATGAAGGATGAACGATGAAGAATAAACAAGGATCAATCGTCAATGACGAATGAACGATGAAGAATCAACAAGGATCAATGATCAATGAAGAATGAACGATGAAGAATGAACAAGGATCAATGATCAATGAAGAATGAACGATGAAGAATAAACAAGAATCAATGATCAATGAAGAATGAACGATGAAGAATGAACAAGGATCAATGATCAATGAAGAATGAACGATGAAGAATGAACAAGGATCAATGATCAATGAAGAATGAACGATGAAGAATGAACAAGGATCAATGATCAATGACAAATGAACGATGAAGAATGAACAAGGATCAATGATCAATGAAGAATGAACGATGAAGAATAAACAAGGATTAATGGTCAATGACGAATGAACGATGAAGAATGAACAAGGATCAATGATCAATGAAGAATGAACGATGAAGAATGAACAATGAAGAATGAACAAGGATCAATAGTCAATGACGAATGAACGATTAAGAATGAACAAGGATCAATGATCAATGAAGAATGAACGATGAAGAATGAACAAGGATCAATAGTCAATGAAGAATGAACAAGGATCAATGATCAATGAAGAATGAGCGATGAAGAATGAACAACGATCAATGATCAATGAAGAATGAACGATGAAGAATGAACAAGGATCAATGCTCAATGAAGAATGAACGATGAAGAATGAACAAGGATCAATTATCAATTAAGAATTAACGATGAAAAATGAACAAGGATCAATGATCAATGAAGAATAAACGATGAAGAATGAACAAGGATCAATGAAGAATGACGAATGAACGATGAAGAATGAACAAGGATCAATGATCAATGACGAATGAACGATGAAGAATGAACAAAGATTAATGCTCAATGAAGAATGAACGATGAAGAATGAACAAGGATCAATGATCAATAAAGAATGAATGATGAAGAATGAACAAGGATTAATGGTCAATGACGAATGAACGATGAAGAATGAACAAGGATTAATGGTCAATGACGAATGAACGATGTAGAATGAACAAGGATCAATGATCAATGTAGAATGAATGATGAAGAATGAACAAGGATCAATGATCAATGACGAATGAACGATGAAGAATGAACAAGGATCAATGATCAATGAAGAATGAACGATGAAGAATGAACAAGGATCAATGATCAATGACGAATGAACGATGAAGAATGAACAAGGATCAATGGTCAATGACGAATGAACGATGAAGAATGAACAAGGATCAATGATCAATGAAGAATGAATGATGAGGAATGAACAAGGATCAATGATCAATGAAGAATGAACGAAGAAGAATGAACGATGAAGAATGAACAAGGTTCAATTATCAATGAATAATGAACGATGAAGAATGAACAAGGATTAATGGTCAATGTCGAATGAACGATGAAGAATGAACAAGGATCAATGATCAATGAAGAATGAACGATGAAAAATGAACAAGGATCAATGATCAATGAAGAATAAACGATCAAGAATGAACAAGGATCAATGAAGAATGACGAATGAACGATGAAGAATGAACAAGGATCAATGATCAATGACGAATGAACGATGAAGAATGAACAAAGATTAATGCTCAATGAAGAATGAACGATGAAGAATGAACAAGGATCAATGATCAATGAAGAATGAACGATGAAGAATGAACAAGGACTAATGGTCAATGACGAATGAACGATGAAGAATGAACAAGGATCAATGATCAATGAAGAATGAACGATGAAGAATGAACAAGGATTAATGCTCAATGAAGATTGAACGATGAAGAATGAACAAGGATCAATGATCAATGAAGAATGCACGATGAAGAATGAACAAGGATTAATGGTATTTGACAAATGAACGATGAAGAATTAACAAGGATCAATGATCAATGAAGAATGAACTATGAAGAATGAACAAGGATCAATGGTCAATGACGAATGAACGATGAAGAATGAACAAGGATCAATGATCAAAGAAGAATGAACGATGAAGAATTAACAAGGATCAATGATCAATGAAGAATGAACGATGAAGAATGAAAAAGGATCAATGATCAATGAAGAATGAACGATGAAGAATGAACAAGGATTAATGGTGAATGACGAATGAACGATGAAGAATGAACAAGGATCAATGATCAATCAAGAATGAACGATGAAGAATGAACAAGGATTAATGGTCAATGACGAAAGAACGATGAAGAATGAACAAGGATTAATGGTCAATGACGAATGAACGATGAAGAATGAACAAGGATCAATGATCAATGAAGAATGAACGATGAAGAATGAACAAGGATCAATGATCAATGAAGAATGAATGATGAAGAATGAACAAGGATTAATGCTCAATGAAGAAGGAACGATGAAGAATGAACAAGGATCAATGATCAATGAAGAATGCACGATGAAGAATGAACAAGGATTAATGGTCAATGACAAATGAACGATGAAGAATTAACAAGGATCAATGATCAATGAAGAATGAACTATGAAGAATGAACAAGGATCAATGGTCAATGACGAATGAACGATGAAGTATGAACAAGGATCAATGATCAAAGAAGAATGAACGATGAAGAATTAACAAGGATCAATGATCAATGAAGAATGAACGATGAAGAATGAAAAAGGATCAATGATCAATGAAGAATGAACGATGAAGAATGAACAAGGATCAATGATCAATCAAGAATGAACGATGAAGAATGAACAAGGATCAATTATCAATGACGAATGAACGATGAAGAATGAACAAGGATCAATGATCAATAAAGAATGAACGATGAAGAATGAACAAGGATCAATGATCAATGAAGAATGAACGATGAAGAATAAACAAGGATTAATGGTCAATGACGAATGAACGATGAAGAATGAACAAGGATCAATAATCAATGAAGAATGAACGATGAAGAATGAACAAGGATAAATGGTCAATGAACAATGAACGATGAAGAATGAACAAGGATCAATGATCAATGACGAATGAACGATGAAGAATGAACAAGGATCAATGATCAATAAAGAATGAACGATGAAGAATGAACAAGGATCAATGATCAATGAAGAATGAACGATGAAAAATGAACAAGGATCAATTATCAATGACGAATGAACGATGAAGAATGAACAAGGATCAATGATCAATGAAGAATGAACGATGAAGAATAAACAAGGATTAATGGTCAATGACGAATGAACGATGAAGAATGAACAAGGATCAATGATCAATGAAGGATGAACGATGAAGAATAAACAAGGATCAATCGTCAATGACGAATGAACGATGTAGAATCAACAAGGATCAATGATCAATGAAGAATGAACGATGAAGAATAAACAAGAATCAATGATCAATGAAGAATGAACGATGAAGAGTGAACAAGGATCAATGATCAATGAAGAATGAACGATGAAGAATGAACAAGGATCAATGATCAATGAAGAATGAACGATGAAGAATGAACAAGGATTAATGCTCAATGAAGAATGAACGATGAAGAATGAACAAGGATTAATGATCAATGACGAATGAATGATGAAGAATGAACAAGGATCAATGGTCAATGACGAATGAACGATGAAGAATGAACAAGGATCAATGATCAAAGAAGAATGAACGATGAAGAATTAACAAGGATCAATGATCAATGAAGAATGAACGATGAAGAATGAAAAAGGATCAATGATCAATGAAGAATGAACGATGAAGAATGAACAAGGATCAATGATCAATGAAGAATGAACGATGAAGAATGAACAAGGATCAATTATCAATGAATAATGAACGATGAAGAATGAACAAGGATTAATGGTCAATGTCGAATGAACGATGAAGAATGAACAAGGATAAATGATCAATGAAGAATGAACGATGAAGAATGAACAAGGATCAATGATCAATGAAGAATAAACGATGAAGAATGAACAAGGATCAATGAAGAATGACGAATGAACGATGAAGAATGAACAAGGATCAATGATCAATGAAGAATGAACGATGAAGAATGAACAAGGATAAATGGTCAATGAAGAATGAACGATGAAGAATGAACAAGGATTAATGGTCAATGACAAATGAACGATGAAGAATTAACAAGGATCAATGATCAATGAAGAATGAACTATGAAGAATGAACAAGGATCAATGGTCAATGACGAATGAACGATGAAGTATGAACAAGGATCAATGATCAAAGAAGAATGAACGATGAAGAATTAACAAGGATCAATGATCAATGAAGAATGAACGATGAAGAATGAAAAAGGATCAATGATCAATGAAGAATGAACGATGAAGAATGAACAAGGATCAATGATCAATCAAGAATGAACGATGAAGAATGAACAAGGATCAATTATCAATGACGAATGAACGATGAAGAATGAACAAGGATCAATGATCAATAAAGAATGAACGATGAAGAATGAACAAGGATCAATGATCAATGAAGAATGAACGATGAAGAATAAACAAGGATTAATGGTCAATGACGAATGAACGATGAAGAATGAACAAGGATCAATAATCAATGAAGAATGAACGATGAAGAATGAACAAGGATAAATGGTCAATGAACAATGAACGATGAAGAATGAACAAGGATCAATGATCAATGACGAATGAACGATGAAGAATGAACAAGGATCAATGATCAATAAAGAATGAACGATGAAGAATGAACAAGGATCAATGATCAATGAAGAATGAACGATGAAAAATGAACAAGGATCAATTATCAATGACGAATGAACGATGAAGAATGAACAAGGATCAATGATCAATGAAGAATGAACGATGAAGAATAAACAAGGATTAATGGTCAATGACGAATGAACGATGAAGAATGAACAAGGATCAATGATCAATGAAGGATGAACGATGAAGAATAAACAAGGATCAATCGTCAATGACGAATGAACGATGTAGAATCAACAAGGATCAATGATCAATGAAGAATGAACGATGAAGAATAAACAAGAATCAATGATCAATGAAGAATGAACGATGAAGAGTGAACAAGGATCAATGATCAATGAAGAATGAACGATGAAGAATGAACAAGGATCAATGATCAATGAAGAATGAACGATGAAGAATGAACAAGGATTAATGCTCAATGAAGAATGAACGATGAAGAATGAACAAGGATTAATGATCAATGACGAATGAATGATGAAGAATGAACAAGGATCAATGGTCAATGACGAATGAACGATGAAGAATGAACAAGGATCAATGATCAAAGAAGAATGAACGATGAAGAATTAACAAGGATCAATGATCAATGAAGAATGAACGATGAAGAATGAAAAAGGATCAATGATCAATGAAGAATGAACGATGAAGAATGAACAAGGATCAATGATCAATGAAGAATGAACGATGAAGAATGAACAAGGATCAATTATCAATGAATAATGAACGATGAAGAATGAACAAGGATTAATGGTCAATGTCGAATGAACGATGAAGAATGAACAAGGATAAATGATCAATGAAGAATGAACGATGAAGAATGAACAAGGATCAATGATCAATGAAGAATAAACGATGAAGAATGAACAAGGATCAATGAAGAATGACGAATGAACGATGAAGAATGAACAAGGATCAATGATCAATGAAGAATGAACGATGAAGAATGAACAAGGATAAATGGTCAATGAAGAATGAACGATGAAGAATGAACAAGGATAAATGGTCAATGAAGAATAAACGATGAAGAATGAACAAGGATCAATGAAGAATGACGAATGAACGATGAAGAATGAACAAGGATCAATGATCAATGAAGAATGAACGATGAAGAATGAACAAGGGTCAATGATCAATGAAGAATGAACGATGAAGAATGAACAAGGATTAATGATCAATGAAGAATGAACGATGAAGAATGAACAAGGATTAATGATCAATAAAGAATGAACGATGAAGAATGAACAAGGATCAATGATCAATGAAGAATGAACGATGAAGAATAAACAAGGATAAATGGTCAATGACGAATGAACGATGAAGAATGAACAAGGATCAATGATCAATGAAGAATGAACGATGAAGAATGAACAAGGATCAATGGTCAATGAAGAATGAACGATGAAGAATGAACAAGGATCAATGATCAATGACGAATGAACGATGAAGAATGAACAAGGATCAATGATCAATAAAGAATGAACGATGAAGAATGAACAAGGATCAATGATCAATGAAGAATGAACGATGAAGAATAAACAAGGATTAATGGTCAATGACGAATGAACGATGAAGAATGAACAAGGATCAATAATCAATGAAGAATGAACGATGAAGAATGAACAAGGATAAATGGTCAATGAAGAATGAACGATGAAGAATGAACAAGGATCAATGATCAATGACGAATGAACGATGAAGAATGAACAAGGATCAATGATCAATAAAGAATGAACGATGAAGAATGAACAAGGATCAATGATCAATGAAGAATGAACGATGAAAAATGAACAAGGATCAATTATCAATGACGAATGAACGATGAAGAATGAACAAGGATCAATGATCAATGAAGAATGAACGATGAAGAATAAACAAGGATTAATGGTCAATGACGAATGAACGATGAAGAATGAACAAGGATCAATGATCAATGAAGGATGAACGATGAAGAATAAACAAGGATCAATCGTCAATGACGAATGAACGATGAAGAATCAACAAGGATCAATGATCAATGAAGAATGAACGATGAAGAATGAACAAGGATCAATGATCAATGAAGAATGAACGATGAAGAATAAACAAGAATCAATGATCAATGAAGAATGAACGATGAAGAGTGAACAAGGATCAATGATCAATGAAGAATGAACGATGAAGAATGAACAAGGATCAATGATCAATGAAGAATGAACAAGGATTAATGCTCAATGAAGAATGAACGATGAAGAATGAACAAGGATTAATGATCAATGACGAATGAATGATGAAGAATGAACAAGGATCAATGGTCAATGACGAATGAACGATGAAGAATGAACAAGGATCAATGATCAAAGAAGAATGAACGATGAAGAATTAACAAGGATCAATGATCAATGAAGAATGAACGATGAAGAATGAAAAAGGATCAATGATCAATGAAGAATGAACGATGAAGAATGAACAAGGATCAATGATCAATGAAGAATGAACGATGAAGAATGAACAAGGATCAATTATCAATGAATAATGAACGATGAAGAATGAACAAGGATTAATGGTCAATGTCGAATGAACGATGAAGAATGAATAAGGATAAATGATCAATGAAGAATGAACGATGAAGAATGAACAAGGATCAATGATCAATGAAGAATAAACGATGAAGAATGAACAAGGATCAATGAAGAATGACGAATGAACGATGAAGAATGAACAAGGATCAATGATCAATGAAGAATGAACGATGAAGAATGAACAAGGATAAATGGTCAATGAAGAATGAACGATGAAGAATGAACAAGGATAAATGGTCAATGAAGAATAAACGATGAAGAATGAACAAGGATCGATGAAGAATGACGAATGAACGATGAAGAATGAACAAGGATCAATGATCAATGAAGAATGAACGATGAAGAATGAACAAGGATCAATGATCAATGAAGAATGAACGATGAAGAATAAACAAGAATCAATGATCAATGAAGAATGAACGATGAAGAGTGAACAAGGATCAATGATCAATGAAGAATGAACGATGAAGAATGAACAAGGATCAATGATCAATGAAGAATGAACGATGAAGAATGAACAAGGATTAATGCTCAATGAAGAATGAACGATGAAGAATGAACAAGGATTAATGATCAATGACGAATGAATGATGAAGAATGAACAAGGATCAATGGTCAATGACGAATGAACGATGAAGAATGAACAAGGATCAATGCTCAAAGAAGAATGAACGATGAAGAATTAACAAGGATCAATGATCAATGAAGAATGAACGATGAAGAATGAAAAAGGATCAATGATCAATGAAGAATGAACGATGAAGAATGAACAAGGATCAATGATCAATGAAGAATGAACGATGAAGAATGAACAAGGATCAATTATCAATGAATAATGAACGATGAAGAATGAACAAGGATTAATGGTCAATGTCGAATGAACGATGAAGAATGAATAAGGATAAATGATCAATGAAGAATGAACGATGAAGAATGAACAAGGATCAATGATCAATGAAGAATAAACGATGAAGAATGAACAAGGATCAATGAAGAAAGACGAATGAACGATGAAGAATGAACAAGGATCAATGATCAATGAAGAATGAACGATGAAGAATGAACAAGGGTCAATGATCAATGAAGAATGAACGATGAAGAATGAACAAGGATTAATGATCAATGAAGAATGAACGATGAAGAATGAACAAGGATTAATGATCAATAAAGAATGAACGATGAAGAATGAACAAGGATCAATGATCAATGAAGAATGAACGATGAAGAATAAACAAGGATAAATGGTCAATGACGAATGAACGATGAAGAATGAACAAGGATCAATGATCAATGAAGAATGAACGATGAAGAATGAACAAGGATCAATGGTCAATGAAGAATGAACGATGAAGAATGAACAAGGATCAATGATCAATGACGAATGAACGATGAAGAATGAACAAGGATCAATGATCAATAAAGAATGAACGATGAAGAATGAACAAGGATCAATGATCAATGAAGAATGAACGATGAAGAATGAACAAGGATCAATTATCAATGAATAATGAACGATGAAGAATGAACAAGGATTAATGGTCAATGTCGAATGAACGATGAAGAATGAACAAGGATAAATGATCAATGAAGAATGAACGATGAAGAATTAACAAGGATCAATGATCAATGACGAATGAACGATGAAGAATGAACAAGGATCAATGATCAATGAAGAATGAACGATGAAGAATGAACAAGGATCAATGATCAATGAAGAATGAATGATGAAGAATGAACAAGGATCAATAGTCAATGACGAATGAACGATGAAGATCGAACAAGGATCAATGATCAATGAATAATGAACTATGAAGAAGGAACAAGGATTAATGGTCAATGACGAATGAACGATGAAGAATGAACAAGGATCAATGATCAATGAAGAATGAACGATGAAGAATGAACAAGGATCAATGATCAAAGAAGAATGAACGATGAAGAATGAACAAGGATCAATGATCAATGAAGAATGAACGATGAAGAATGAACAAGGATCAATGATCAATGAAGAATGAACGATGAAGAATGAACAAGGATCAATTATCAATGAATAATGAACGATGAAGAATGAACAAGGATTAATGGTCAATGTCGAATGAACGATGAAGAATGAACAAGGATAAATGATCAATGAAGAATGAACGATGAAGAATGAACAAGGATCAATGATCAATGAAGAATAAACGATGAAGAATGAACAAGGATCAATGAAGAATGACGAATGAACGATGAAGAATGAACAAGGATCAATGATCAATGAAGAATGAACGATGAAGAATGAACAAGGATAAATGGTCAATGAAGAATGAACGATGAAGAATGAACAAGGATAAATGGTCAATGAAGAATAAACGATGAAGAATGAACAAGGATCAATGAAGAATGACGAATGAACGATGAAGAATGAACAAGGATCAATGATCAATGAAGAATGAACGATGAAGAATGAACAAGGGTCAATGATCAATGAAGAATGAACGATGAAGAATGAACAAGGATTAATGATCAATGAAGAATGAACGATGAAGAATGAACAAGGATTAATGGTCAATGACGAATGAACGATGTAGAATGAACAAGGATCAATGATCAATGAAGAATGAATGATGAAGAATGAACAACGATCAATGATCAATGACGAATGAACGATGAAGAATGAACAAGGATCAATGATCAATGAAGAATGAACGATGAAGAATGAACAAGGATTAATGCTCAATGAAGAATGAACGATGAAGAATGAACAAGGATTAATGATCAATGACGAATGAATGATGAAGAATGAACAAGGATCAATGGTCAATGACGAATGAACGATGAAGAATGAACAAGGATCAATGATCAAAGAAGAATGAACGATGAAGAATTAACAAGGATCAATTATCAATGAATAATGAACGATGAAGAATGAACAAGCATTAATGGTCAATGTCGAATGAACGATGAAGAATGAACAAGGATCAATGATCAATGAAGAATGAACGATGAAGAATGAACAAGGATCAATGATCAATGAAGAATAAACGATGAAGAATGAACAAGGATCAATGAAGAATGACGAATGAACGATGAAGAATGAACAAGGATCAATGATCAATGAAGAATGAACGATGAAGAATGAACAAGGATAAATGGTCAATGAAGAATGAACGATGAAGAATGAACAAGGATAAATGGTCAATGAAGAATGAACGATGAAGAATTAACAAGGATCAATGATCAATGTCGAATGAACGATGAAGAATGAACAAGGATCAATGATCAATGAAGAATGAACGATGAAGAATGAACAAGGGTCAATGATTAATGAAGAATGAACGATGAAGAATGAACAAGGATTAATGATCAATGAAGAATGAACGATGAAGAATGAACAAGGATTAATGATCAATAAAGAATGAACGATGAAGAATGAACAAGGATCAATGATCAATGAAGAATGAACGATGAAGAATAAACAAGGATTAATGGTCAATGACGAATGAACGATGAAGAATGAACAAGGATCAATGATCAATGAAGAATGAAGAATGAACGATGAAGAATGAACAAGGATCAATGATCAATGAAGAATGAATGATGAAGAATGAACAAGGATCAATAGTCAATGACGAATGAACGATGAAGAATGAACAAGGATCAATGATCAATGAATAATGAACTATGAAGAAGGAACAAGGATTAATGGTCAATGACGAATGAACGATGAAGAATGAACAAGGATCAATGATCAATGAAGAATGAACGATGAAGAATGAACAAGGATCAATGATCAAAGAAGAATGAACGATGAAGAATGAACAAGGATCAATGATCAATGAAGAATGAACGATGAAGAATGAACAAGGATCAATGATCAATGAAGAATGAACGATGAAGAATGAACAAGGATCAATTATCAATGAATAATGAACGATGAAGAATGAACAAGGATTAATGGTCAATGTCGAATGAACGATGAAGAATGAACAAGGATTAATGGTCAATGTCGAATAAACGATGAAGAATGAACAAGGATCAATGAAGAATGACGAATGAACGATGAAGAATGAACAAGGATCAATGATCAATGAAGAATGAACGATGAAGAATGAACAAGGATAAATGGTCAATGAAGAATGAACGATGAAGAATGAACAAGGATAAATGGTCAATGAAGAATAAACGATGAAGAATGAACAAGGATCAATGAAGAATGACGAATGAACGATGAAGAATGAACAAGGATCAATGATCAATGAAGAATGAACGATGAAGAATGAACAAGGGTCAATGATCAATGAAGAATGAACGATGAAGAATGAACAAGGATTAATGATCAATGAAGAATGAACGATGAAGAATGAACAAGGATTAATGGTCAATGACGAATGAACGATGTAGAATGAACAAGGATCAATGATCAATGAAGAATGAATGATGAAGAATGAACAACGATCAATGATCAATGACGAATGAACGATGAAGAATGAACAAGGATCAATGATCAATGAAGAATGAACGATGAAGAATGAACAAGGATTAATGCTCAATGAAGAATGAACGATGAAGAATGAACAAGGATTAATGATCAATGACGAATGAATGATGAAGAATGAACAAGGATCAATGGTCAATGACGAATGAACGATGAAGAATGAACAAGGATCAATGATCAAAGAAGAATGAACGATGAAGAATTAACAAGGATCAATGATCAATGAAGAATGAACGATGAAGAATGAAAAAGGATCAATAATCAATGAAGAATGAACGATGAAGAATGAACAAGGATTAATGGTGAATGACGAATGAACGATGAAGAATGAACAAGGATCAATGATCAATCAAGAATGAACGATGAAGAATGAACAAGGATTAATGGTCAATGACGAAAGAACGATGAAGAATGAACAAGGATTAATGGTCAATGACGAATGAACGATGAAGAATGAACAAGGATCAATGATCAATGAAGAATGAACGATGAAGAATGAACAAGGATCAATGGTCAATGAAGAATGAACGATGAAGAATGAACAAGGATCAATGATCAATGACGAATGAACGATGAAGAATGAACAAAGATTAATGCTCAATGAAGAATGAACGATGAAGAATGAACAAGGATCAAATGATCAATGACGAATGAACGATGAAGAATGAACAAGGATCAATGGTCAATGACGAATGAACGATGAAGAATGAACAAGGATCAATGATCAATGAAGAATGAACGATGAGGAATGAACAAGGATCAATGATCAATGAAGAATGAACGAAGAAGAATGAACGATGAAGAATGAACAAGGATCAATTATCAATGAATAATGAACGATGAAGAATGAACAAGGATTAATGGTCAATGTCGAATGAACGATGAAGAATGAACAAGGATCAATGATCAATGAAGAATGAACGATGAAGAATGAACAAGGATCAATGATCAATGAAGAATAAACGATGAAGAATGAACAAGGATTAATGGTCAATGACGAGTGAACGATGAAGAATGAACAAGGATCAATGACCAATGAAGAATGAACGATGAAGAATAAACAAGAATCAATGATCAATGAAGAATGAACGATGAAGAATGAACAAGGATCAATGATCAATGAAGAAAGAACGATGAAAAATGAACAAGGATCAATCATCAATGACGAATGAACGATGAAGAATGAACAAGGATCAATGATCAATGAAGAATGAACGATGAAGAATAAACAAGGATTAATGGTCAATGACGAATGAACGATGAAGAATGAACAAGGATCAATGATCAATGAAGGATGAACGATGAAGAATAAACAAGGATCAATCGTCAATGACGAATGAACGATGAAGAATGAACGATGAAGAATGAACAAGGATCAATAGCCAATGACGAATGAACGATGAAGAATGAACAAGGATCAATGATCAATGAAGAATGAATGATGAAGAATGAACAAGGATTAATGGTCAATGACGAATGAACGATGAAGAATGAACAAGGATCAACGATCAATGAAGAATGAACGATGAAGAATGAACAAGGATTAATGCTCAATGAAGAAGGAACGATGATGAATGAACAACGATCAATGATCAATGAAGAATGCACGATGAAGAATGAACAAGGATTAATGGTCAATGACAAATGAACGATGAAGAATTAACAAGGATCAATGATCAATGAAGAATGAACTATGAAGAATGAACAAGGATCAATGGTCAATGACGAATGAACGATGAAGAATGAACAAGGATCAATGATCAATGAAGAATGAACGATGAAGAATGAACAAGGATTAATGCTCCATGAAGAAGGAACGATGATGAATGAACAAGGATCAATGATCAATGAAGAATGCACGATGAAGAATGAACAAGGATTAATGGTCAATGACAAATGAACGATGAAGAATTAACAAGGATCAATGATCAATGAAGAATGAACTATGAAGAATGAACAAGGATCAATGGTCAATGACGAATGAACGATGAAGAATGAACAAGGATTAATGATCAAAGAAGAATGAACGATGAAGAATTAACAAGGATCAATGATCAATGAAGAATGAACGATGAAGAATGAAAAAGGATCAATGATCAATGAAGAATGAACGATGAAGAATGAACAAGGATCAATGATCAATCAAGAATGAACGATGAAGAATGAACAAGGATTAATGGTCAATGACGAAAGAACGATGAAGAATGAACAAGGTTCAATGATCAATGAAGAATGAACAAGGATCAATGATCAATGAAGAATGAACGATGAAGAATGAACAAGGATCAATAGTCAATGAAGAATGAACAAGGATCAATGATCAATGAAGAATGAGCGATGAAGAATGAACAACGATCAATGATCAATGAAGAATGAACGATGAAGAATGAACAAGGATCAATGCTCAATGAAGAATGAACGATGAAGAATGAACAAGGATCAATTATCAATGAAGAATTAACGATGAAAAATGAACAAGGATCAATGATCAATGAAGAATAAACGATGAAGAATGAACAAGGATCAATGAAGAATGACGAATGAACGATGAAGAATGAACAAGGATCAATGATCAATGAAGAATGAGCGATGAAGAATGAACAACGATCAATGATCAATGAAGAATGAACGAAGAAGAATGAACGATGAAGAATGAACAAGGTTCAATTATCAATGAATAATGAACGATGAAGAATGAACAAGGATTAATGGTCAATGTCGAATGAACGATGAAGAATGAACAAGGATCAATGATCAATGAAGAATGAACGATGAAAAATGAACAAGGATCAATGATCAATGAAGAATAAACGATGAAGAATGAACAAGGATCAATGCAGAATGACGAATGAACGATGAAGAATGAACAAGGATCAATGATCAATGACGAATGAACGATGAAGAATGAACAAAGATTAATGCTCAATGAAGAATGAACGATGAAGAATGAACAAGGATCAATGATCAATGAAGAATGAACAAGGATCAATAGTCAATGACGAATGAACGATGAAGAATGAACAAGGATCAATGATCAATGAAGAATGAACGATGAAGAATGAACAAGGATTAATGGTCAAAGACGAATGAACGATGAAGAATGAACAAGTATCAATGATCAATGAAGAATGAACGATGAAGAATGAACAAGGATCAGTGATCAATGAAGAATGAATGATGAAGAATGAACAAGGATCAATAGTCAATGACGAATGAACGATGAAGAATGAACAAGGATCAATGATCAATGAATAATGAACGATGAAGAATGAACAAGGATTAATGGTCAATGACGAATGAACGATGAAGAATGAACAAGGATCAATGATCAATGAAGAATGAACGATGAAGAATGAACAAGGATCAATGATCAAAGAAGAATGAACGATGAAGAATGAACAAGGATCAATGATCAATGAAGAATGAACGATGAAGAATGAACAAGGATCAATGATCAATGAAGAATGAACGATGAAGAATGAACAAGGATCAATTATCAATGAATAATGAACGATGAAGAATGAACAAGCATTAATGGTCAATGTCGAATCAACGATGAAGAATGAACAAGGATCAATGATCAATGAAGAATGAACGATGAAGAATGAACAAGGATCAATGATCAATGAAGAATAAACGATGAAGAATGAACAAGGATCAATGAAGAATGACGAATGAACGATGAAGTATGAACAAGGATCAATGATCAATGAAGAATGAACGATGAAGAATGAACAAGGATAAATGGTCAATGAAGAATGAACGATGAAGAATGAACAAGGATAAATGGTCAATGAAGAATGAACGATGAAGAATTAACAAGGATCAATGATCAATGTCGAATGAACGATGAAGAATGAACAAGGATCAATGATCAATGAAGAATGAACGATGAAGAATGAACAAGGGTCAATGATTAATGAAGAATGAACGATGAAGAATGAACAAGGATTAATGATCAATGAAGAATGAACGATGAAGAATGAACAAGGATTAATGATCAATAAAGAATGAACGATGAAGAATGAACAAGGATCAATGATCAATGAAGAATGAACGATGAAGAATAAACAAGGATTAATGGTCAATGACGAATGAACGATGAAGAATGAACAAGGATCAATGATCAATGAAGAATGAAGAATGAACGATGAAGAATGAACAAGGATCAATGATCAATGAAGAATGAATGATGAAGAATGAACAAGGATCAATAGTCAATGACGAATGAACGATGAAGAATGAACAAGGATCAATGATCAATGAATAATGAACTATGAAGAAGGAACAAGGATTAATGGTCAATGACGAATGAACGATGAAGAATGAACAAGGATCAATGATCAATGAAGAATGAACGATGAAGAATGAACAAGGATCAATGATCAAAGAAGAATGAACGATGAAGAATGAACAAGGATCAATGATCAATGAAGAATGAACGATGAAGAATGAACAAGGATCAATGATCAATGAAGAATGAACGATGAAGAATGAACAAGGATCAATTATCAATGAATAATGAACGATGAAGAATGAACAAGGATTAATGGTCAATGTCGAATGAACGATGAAGAATGAACAAGGATAAATGATCAATGAAGAATGAACGATGAAGAATGAACAAGGATCAATGATCAATGAAGAATAAACGATGAAGAATGAACAAGGATCAATGAAGAATGACGAATGAACGATGAAGAATGAACAAGGATCAATGATCAATGAAGAATGAACGATGAAGAATGAACAAGGATCAATGATCAATGAAGAATGAACGATGAAGAATGAACAAGGATAAATGGTCAATGAAGAATAAACGATGAAGAATGAACAAGGATCAATGAAGAATGACGAATGAACGATGAAGAATGAACAAGGATCAATGATCAATGAAGAATGAACGATGAAGAATGAACAAGGGTCAATGATCAATGAAGAATGAACGATGAAGAATGAACAAGGATTAATGATCAATGAAGAATGAACGATGAAGAATGAACAAGGATTAATGGTCAATGACGAATGAACGATGTAGAATGAACAAGGATCAATGATCAATGAAGAATGAATGATGAAGAATGAACAACGATCAATGATCAATGACGAATGAACGATGAAGAATGAACAAGGATCAATGATCAATGAAGAATGAACGATGAAGAATGAACAAGGATTAATGCTCAATGAAGAATGAACGATGAAGAATGAACAAGGATTAATGATCAATGACGAATGAATGATGAAGAATGAACAAGGATCAATGGTCAATGACGAATGAACGATGAAGAATGAACAAGGATCAATGATCAAAGAAGAATGAACGATGAAGAATTAACAAGGATCAATGATCAATGAAGAATGAACGATGAAGAATGAAAAAGGATCAATAATCAATGAAGAATGAACGATGAAGAATGAACAAGGATTAATGGTGAATGACGAATGAACGATGAAGAATGAACAAGGATCAATGATCAATCAAGAATGAACGATGAAGAATGAACAAGGATTAATGGTCAATGACGAAAGAACGATGAAGAATGAACAAGGATTAATGGTCAATGACGAATGAACGATGAAGAATGAACAAGGATCAATGATCAATGAAGAATGAACGATGAAGAATGAACAAGGATCAGTGATCAATGAAGAATGAATGATGAAGAATGAACAAGGATCAATAGTCAATGACGAATGAACGATGAAGAATGAACAAGGATCAATGATCAATGAATAATGAACGATGAAGAATGAACAAGGATTAATGGTCAATGACGAATGAACGATGAAGAATGAACAAGGATCAATGATCAATGAAGAATGAACGATGAAGAATGAACAAGGATCAATGATCAAAGAAGAATGAACGATGAAGAATGAACAAGGATCAATGATCAATGAAGAATGAACGATGAAGAATGAACAAGGATCAATGATCAATGAAGAATGAACGATGAAGAATGAACAAGGATCAATTATCAATGAATAATGAACGATGAAGAATGAACAAGCATTAATGGTCAATGTCGAATGAACGATGAAGAATGAACAAGGATCAATGATCAATGAAGAATGAACGATGAAGAATGAACAAGGATCAATGATCAATGAAGAATAAACGATGAAGAATGAACAAGGATCAATGAAGAATGACGAATGAACGATGAAGAATGAACAAGGATCAATGATCAATGAAGAATGAACGATGAAGAATGAACAAGGATAAATGGTCAATGAAGAATGAACGATGAAGAATGAACAAGGATAAACGGTCAATGAAGAATGAACGATGAAGAATTAACAAGGATCAATGATCAATGTCGAATGAACGATGAAGAATGAACAAGGATCAATGATCAATGAAGAATGAACGATGAAGAATGAACAAGGGTCAATGATTAATGAAGAATGAACGATGAAGAATGAACAAGGATTAATGATCAATGAAGAATGAACGATGAAGAATGAACAAGGATTAATGATCAATAAAGAATGAACGATGAAGAATGAACAAGGATCAATGATCAATGAAGAATGAACGATGAAGAATAAACAAGGATTAATGGTCAATGACGAATGAACGATGAAGAATGAACAAGGATCAATGATCAATGAAGAATGAAGAATGAACGATGAAGAATGAACAAGGATCAATGATCAATGAAGAATGAATGATGAAGAATGAACAAGGATCAATAGTCAATGACGAATGAACGATGAAGAATGAACAAGGATCAATGATCAATGAATAATGAACTATGAAGAAGGAACAAGGATTAATGGTCAATGACGAATGAACGATGAAGAATGAACAAGGATCAATGATCAATGAAGAATGAACGATGAAGAATGAACAAGGATCAATGATCAAAGAAGAATGAACGATGAAGAATGAACAAGGATCAATGATCAATGAAGAATGAACGATGAAGAATGAACAAGGATCAATGATCAATGAAGAATGAACGATGAAGAATGAACAAGGATCAATTATCAATGAATAATGAACGATGAAGAATGAACAAGGATTAATGGTCAATGTCGAATGAACGATGAAGAATGAACAAGGATAAATGATCAATGAAGAATGAACGATGAAGAATGAACAAGGATCAATGATCAATGAAGAATAAACGATGAAGAATGAACAAGGATCAATGAAGAATGACGAATGAACGATGAAGAATGAACAAGGATCAATGATCAATGAAGAATGAACGATGAAGAATGAACAAGGATAAATGGTCAATGAAGAATGAACGATGAAGAATGAACAAGGATAAATGGTCAATGAAGAATAAACGATGAAGAATGAACAAGGATCAATGAAGAATGACGAATGAACGATGAAGAATGAACAAGGATCAATGATCAATGAAGAATGAACGATGAAGAATGAACAAGGGTCAATGATCAATGAAGAATGAACGATGAAGAATGAACAAGGATTAATGATCAATGAAGAATGAACGATGAAGAATGAACAAGGATTAATGGTCAATGACGAATGAACGATGTAGAATGAACAAGGATCAATGATCAATGAAGAATGAATGATGAAGAATGAACAACGATCAATGATCAATGACGAATGAACGATGAAGAATGAACAAGGATCAATGATCAATGAAGAATGAACGATGAAGAATGAACAAGGATTAATGCTCAATGAAGAATGAACGATGAAGAATGAACAAGGATTAATGATCAATGACGAATGAATGATGAAGAATGAACAAGGATCAATGGTCAATGACGAATGAACGATGAAGAATGAACAAGGATCAATGATCAAAGAAGAATGAACGATGAAGAATTAACAAGGATCAATGATCAATGAAGAATGAACAATGAAGAATGAAAAAGGATCAATGATCAATGAAGAATGAACGATGAAGAATGAACAAGGATTAATGGTGAATGACGAATGAACGATGAAGAATGAACAAGGATCAATGATCAATCAAGAATGAACGATGAAGAATGAACAAGGATTAATGGTCAATGACGAAAGAACGATGAAGAATGAACAAGGATTAATGGTCAATGACGAATGAACGATGAAGAATGAACAAGGATCAATGATCAATGAAGAATGAACGATGAAGAATGAACAAGGATCAATGGTCAATGAAGAATGAAAGATGAAGAATGAACAAGGATCAATGATCAATGACGAATGAACGATGAAGAATGAACAAAGATTAATGCTCAATGAAGAATGAACGATGAAGAATGAACAAGGATCAAATGATCAATGACGAATGAACGATGAAGAATGAACAAGGATCAATGGTCAATGACGAATGAACGATGAAGAATGAACAAGGATCAATGATCAATGAAGAATGAACGATGAGGAATGAACAAGGATCAATGATCAATGAAGAATGAACGAAGAAGAATGAACGATGAAGAATGAACAAGGATCAATTATCAATGAATAATGAACGATGAAGAATGAACAAGGATTAATGGTCAATATCGAATGAACGATGAAGAATGAACAAGGATCAATGAAGAATGACGAATGAACGATGAAGAATGAACAAGGATCAATGATCAATGAAGAATGAACGATGAAGAATGAACAAGGATAAATGGTCAATGAAGAATGAACGATGAAGCATGAACAAGGATAAATGGTCAATGAAGAATGAACGATGAAGAATTAACAAGGATCAATGATCAATGTCGAATGAACGATGAAAAATGAACAAGGATCAATGATCAATGAAGAATGAACGATGAAGAATGAACAAGGGTCAATGATTAATGAAGAATGAACGATGAAGAATGAACAAGGATTAATGATCAATGAAGAATGAACGATGAAGAATGAACAAGGATTAATGATCAATAAAGAATGAACGATGAAGAATGAACAAGGATCAATGATCAATGAAGAATGAACGATGAAGAATAAACAAGGATTAATGGTCAATGACGAATGAACGATGAAGAATGAACAAGGATCAATGATCAATGAAGAATGAAGAATGAACGATGAAGAATGAACAAGGATCAATGATCAATGAAGAATGAATGATGAAGAATGAACAAGGATCAATAGTCAATGACGAATGAACGATGAAGAATGAACAAGGATCAATGATCAATGAATAATGAACTATGAAGAAGGAACAAGGATTAATGGTCAATGACGAATGAACGATGAAGAATGAACAAGGATCAATGATCAATGAAGAATGAACGATGAAGAATGAACAAGGATCAATGATCAAAGAAGAATGAACGATGAAGAATGAACAAGGATCAATGATCAATGAAGAATGAACGATGAAGAATGAACAAGGATCAATGATCAATGAAGAATGAACGATGAAGAATGAACAAGGATCAATTATCAATGAATAATGAACGATGAAGAATGAACAAGGATTAATGGTCAATGTCGAATGAACGATGAAGAATGAACAAGGATTAATGGTCAATGTCGAATAAACGATGAAGAATGAACAAGGATCAATGAAGAATGACGAATGAACGATGAAGAATGAACAAGGATCAATGATCAATGAAGAATGAACGATGAAGAATGAACAAGGATAAATGGTCAATGAAGAATGAACGATGAAGAATGAACAAGGATAAATGGTCAATGAAGAATAAACGATGAAGAATGAACAAGGATCAATGAAGAATGACGAATGAACGATGAAGAATGAACAAGGATCAATGATCAATGAAGAATGAACGATGAAGAATGAACAAGGGTCAATGATCAATGAAGAATGAACGATGAAGAATGAACAAGGATTAATGATCAATGAAGAATGAACGATGAAGAATGAACAAGGATTAATGGTCAATGACGAATGAACAATGTAGAATGAACAAGGATCAATGATCAATGAAGAATGAATGATGAAGAATGAACAACGATCAATGATCAATGACGAATGAACGATGAAGAATGAACAAGGATCAATGATCAATGAAGAATGAACGATGAAGAATGAACAAGGATTAATGCTCAATGAAGAATGAACGATGAAGAATGAACAAGGATTAATGATCAATGACGAATGAATGATGAAGAATGAACAAGGATCAATGGTCAATGACGAATGAACGATGAAGAATGAACAAGGATCAATGATCAAAGAAGAATGAACGATGAAGAATTAACAAGGATCAATGATCAATGAAGAATGAACGATGAAGAATGAAAAAGGATCAATAATCAATGAAGAATGAACGATGAAGAATGAACAAGGATTAATGGTGAATGACGAATGAACGATGAAGAATGAACAAGGATCAATGATCAATCAAGAATGAACGATGAAGAATGAACAAGGATTAATGGTCAATGACGAAAGAACGATGAAGAATGAACAAGGATTAATGGTCAATGACGAATGAACGATGAAGAATGAACAAGGATCAATGATCAATGAAGAATGAACGATGAAGAATGAACAAGGATCAATGGTCAATGAAGAATGAACGATGAAGAATGAACAAGGATCAATGATCAATGACGAATGAACGATGAAGAATGAACAAAGATTAATGCTCAATGAAGAATGAACGATGAAGAATGAACAAGGATCAAATGATCAATGACGAATGAACGATGAAGAATGAACAAGGATCAATGGTCAATGACAAATGAACGATGAAGAATGAACAAGGATCAATGATCAATGAAGAATGAACGATGAGGAATGAACAAGGATCAATGATCAATGAAGAATGAACGAAGAAGAATGAACAATGAAGAATGAACAAGGATCAATTATCAATGAATAATGAACGATGAAGAATGAACAAGGATTAATGGTCAATGTCGAATAAACGATGAAGAATGAACAAGGATCAATGATCAATGAAGAATGAACGATGAAGAATGAACAAGGATCAATGATCAATGAAGAATAAACGATGAAGAATGAACAAGGATTAATGGTCAATGACGAGTGAACGATGAAGAATGAACAAGGATCAATGACCAATGAAGAATGAACGATGAAGAATAAACAAGAATCAATGATCAATGAAGAATGAACGATGAAGAATGAACAAGGATCAATGATCAATGAAGAATGAACGATGAAAAATGAACAAGGATCAATCATCAATGACGAATGAACGATGAAGAATGAACAAGGATCAAAGATCAATGAAGAATGAACGATGAAGAATAAACAAGGATTAATGGTCAATGACGAATGAACGATGAAGAATGAACAAGGATCAATGATCAATGAAGGATGAACGATGAAGAATAAACAAGGATCAATCGTCAATGACGAATGAACGATGAAGAATGAACGATGAAGAATGAACAAGGATCAATAGCCAATGACGAATGAACGATGAAGAATGAACAAGGATCAATGATCAATGAAGAATGAATGATGAAGAATGAACAAGGATTAATGGTCAATGACGAATGAACGATGAAGAATGAACAAGGATCAATGATCAATGAAGAATGAACGATGAAGAATGAACAAGGATTAATGCTCAATGAAGAAGGAACGATGATGAATGAACAAGGATCAATGATCAATGAAGAATGCACGATGAAGAATGAACAAGGATTAATGGTCAATGACAAATGAACGATGAAGAATTAACAAGGATCAATGATCAATGAAGAATGAACTATGAAGAATGAACAAGGATCAATGGTCAATGACGAATGAACGATGAAGAATGAACAAGGATCAATGATCAATGAAGAATGAACGATGAAGAATGAACAAGGATTAATGCTCCATGAAGAAGGAACGATGATGAATGAACAAGGATCAATGATCAATGAAGAATGCACGATGAAGAATGAACAAGGATTAATGGTCAATGACAAATGAACGATGAAGAATTAACAAGGATCAATGATCAATGAAGAATGAACTATGAAGAATGAACAAGGATCAATGGTCAATGACGAATGAACGATGAAGAATGAACAAGGATTAATGATCAAAGAAGAATGAACGATGAAGAATTAACAAGGATCAATGATCAATGAAGAATGAACGATGAAGAATGAAAAAGGATCAATGATCAATGAAGAATGAACGATGAAGAATGAACAAGGATCAATGATCAATCAAGAATGAACGATGAAGAATGAACAAGGATTAATGGTCAATGACGAAAGAACGATGAAGAATGAACAAGGTTCAATGATCAATGAAGAATGAACAAGGATCAATGATCAATGAAGAATGAACGATGAAGAATGAACAAGGATCAATAGTCAATGAAGAATGAACAAGGATCAATGATCAATGAAGAATGAGCGATGAAGAATGAACAACGATCAATGATCAATGAAGAATGAACGATGAAGAATGAACAAGGATCAATGCTCAATGAAGAATGAACGATGAAGAATGAACAAGGATCAATTATCAATGAAGAATTAACGATGAAAAATGAACAAGGATCAATGATCAATGAAGAATAAACGATGAAGAATGAACAAGGATCAATGAAGAATGACGAATGAACGATGAAGAATGAACAAGGATCAATGATCAATGAAGAATGAGCGATGAAGAATGAACAACGATCAATGATCAATGAAGAATGAACGAAGAAGAATGAACGATGAAGAATGAACAAGGTTCAATTATCAATGAATAATGAACGATGAAGAATGAACAAGGATTAATGGTCAATGTCGAATGAACGATGAAGAATGAACAAGGATCAATGATCAATGAAGAATGAACGATGAAAAATGAACAAGGATCAATGATCAATGAAGAATAAACGATGAAGAATGAACAAGGATCAATGCAGAATGACGAATGAACGATGAAGAATGAACAAGGATCAATGATCAATGACGAATGAACGATGAAGAATGAACAAAGATTAATGCTCAATGAAGAATGAACGATGAAGAATGAACAAGGATCAATGATCAATGAAGAATGAACAAGGATCAATAGTCAATGACGAATGAACGATGAAGAATGAACAAGGATCAATGATCAATGAAGAATGAACGATGAAGAATGAACAAGGATTAATGGTCAAAGACGAATGAACGATGAAGAATGAACAAGTATCAATGATCAATGAAGAATGAACGATGAAGAATGAACAAGGATCAGTGATCAATGAAGAATGAATGATGAAGAATGAACAAGGATCAATAGTCAATGACGAATGAACGATGAAGAATGAACAAGGATCAATGATCAATGAATAATGAACGATGAAGAATGAACAAGGATTAATGGTCAATGACGAATGAACGATGAAGAATGAACAAGGATCAATGATCAATGAAGAATGAACGATGAAGAATGAACAAGGATCAATGATCAAAGAAGAATGAACGATGAAGAATGAACAAGGATCAATGATCAATGAAGAATGAACGATGAAGAATGAACAAGGATCAATGATCAATGAAGAATGAACGATGAAGAATGAACAAGGATCAATTATCAATGAATAATGAACGATGAAGAATGAACAAGCATTAATGGTCAATGTCGAATCAACGATGAAGAATGAACAAGGATCAATGATCAATGAAGAATGAACGATGAAGAATGAACAAGGATCAATGATCAATGAAGAATAAACGATGAAGAATGAACAAGGATCAATGAAGAATGACGAATGAACGATGAAGAATGAACAAGGATCAATGATCAATGAAGAATGAACGATGAAGAATGAACAAGGATAAATGGTCAATGAAGAATGAACGATGAAGAATGAACAAGGATAAATGGTCAATGAAGAATGAACGATGAAGAATTAACAAGGATCAATGATCAATGTCGAATGAACGATGAAGAATGAACAAGGATCAATGATCAATGAAGAATGAACGATGAAGAATGAACAAGGGTCAATGATTAATGAAGAATGAACGATGAAGAATGAACAAGGATTAATGATCAATGAAGAATGAACGATGAAGAATGAACAAGGATTAATGATCAATAAAGAATGAACGATGAAGAATGAACAAGGATCAATGATCAATGAAGAATGAACGATGAAGAATAAACAAGGATTAATGGTCAATGAAAGGATCAATGATCAATGAAGAATGAAGAATGAACGATGAAGAATGAACAAGGATCAATGATCAATGAAGAATGAATGATGAAGAATGAACAAGGATCAATAGTCAATGACGAATGAACGATGAAGAATGAACAAGGATCAATGATCAATGAATAATGAACTATGAAGAAGGAACAAGGATTAATGGTCAATGACGAATGAACGATGAAGAATGAACAAGGATCAATGATCAATGAAGAATGAACGATGAAGAATGAACAAGGATCAATGATCAAAGAAGAATGAACGATGAAGAATGAACAAGGATCAATGATCAATGAAGAATGAACGATGAAGAATGAACAAGGATCAATGATCAATGAAGAATGAACGATGAAGAATGAACAAGGATCAATTATCAATGAATAATGAACGATGAAGAATGAACAAGGATTAATGGTCAATGTCGAATGAACGATGAAGAATGAACAAGGATAAATGATCAATGAAGAATGAACGATGAAGAATGAACAAGGATCAATGATCAATGAAGAATAAACGATGAAGAATGAACAAGGATCAATGAAGAATGACGAATGAACGATGAAGAATGAACAAGGATCAATGATCAATGAAGAATGAACGATGAAGAATGAACAAGGATAAATGGTCAATGAAGAATGAACGATGAAGAATGAACAAGGATAAATGGTCAATGAAGAATAAACGATGAAGAATGAACAAGGATCAATGAAGAATGACGAATGAACGATGAAGAATGAACAAGGATCAATGATCAATGAAGAATGAACGATGAAGAATGAACAAGGGTCAATGATCAATGAAGAATGAACGATGAAGAATGAACAAGGATTAATGATCAATGAAGAATGAACGATGAAGAATGAACAAGGATTAATGGTCAATGACGAATGAACGATGTAGAATGAACAAGGATCAATGATCAATGAAGAATGAATGATGAAGAATGAACAACGATCAATGATCAATGACGAATGAACGATGAAGAATGAACAAGGATCAATGATCAATGAAGAATGAACGATGAAGAATGAACAAGGATTAATGCTCAATGAAGAATGAACGATGAAGAATGAACAAGGATTAATGATCAATGACGAATGAATGATGAAGAATGAACAAGGATCAATGGTCAATGACGAATGAACGATGAAGAATGAACAAGGATCAATGATCAAAGAAGAATGAACGATGAAGAATTAACAAGGATCAATGATCAATGAAGAATGAACGATGAAGAATGAAAAAGGATCAATAATCAATGAAGAATGAACGATGAAGAATGAACAAGGATTAATGGTGAATGACGAATGAACGATGAAGAATGAACAAGGATCAATGATCAATCAAGAATGAACGATGAAGAATGAACAAGGATTAATGGTCAATGACGAAAGAACGATGAAGAATGAACAAGGATCAATGATCAATGAAGAATGAACGATGAAGAATGAACAAGGATTAATGGTCAATGAAGAATGAACGATGAAGAATGAACAAGGATCAATGATCAATGACGAATGAACGATGAAGAATGAACAAGGATCAATAATCAATGAAGAATGAACGATGAAGAATGAACAAGGGTCAATGATCAATGAAGAATGAACGATGAAGAATGAACAAGGATCAATGATCAATGACGAATGAACGATGAAGAATGAACAAGGATCAATAATCAATGAAGAATGAACGATGAAGAATGAACAAGGATCAATGATCAATGAAGAATGAACGATGAAGAATGAACAAGGATTAATGGTCAATGACGAATGAACGATGAAGAATGAACAAGGATCAATGATCAGTGAAGGATGAACGATGAAGAATTAACAAGGGTCAATGATCAATGAAGAATGAACGATGAAGAATGAACAAGGATCAATGATCAATGAAGAATGAACGATGAAGAATGAACAAGGATCAATGATCAATGAAGAATGAACGATGAAGAATGAACAAGGATTAATTGTCAATGAAGAATGAACGATGAAGAATGAACAAGGATCAATGATCAATGACGAATGAACGATGAAGAATGAACAAGGATCAATAATCAATGAAGAATGAATGATGAAGAATGAACAAGGGTCAATGATCAATGAAGAATGAACGATGAAGAATGAACAAGGATCAATGATCAATGACGAATGAACGATGAAGAATGAACAAGGATCAATGATCAATGAAGAATGAACGATGAAGAATGAACAAGGATCAATGATCAATGAAGAATGAACGATGAAGAATGAACAAGGATTAATGGTCAATGAAGAATGAACGATGAAGAATGAACAAGGATCAATGATCAATGAAGAATGAACGATGAAGAATGAACAAGGATTAATGGTCAATGACGAATGAACGATGAAGAATGAACAAGGATCAATGATCAATGAAGAATGAACGATGAAGAATGAACAAGGATTAATGCTCAATGAAGAATGAACGATGAAGAATGAACAAGGATCAATTATCAATGACAAATGAACGATGAAGAATGAACAAGGATCAATGATCAATAAAGAAAGAACGATGAAGAATGAACAAGGATCAATGATCAATGAAGAATAAACGATGAAGAATGAACAAGATGAACGATGAAGAATGAACCAGGATCAATGATCAATGAAGAATGAACGATGAAGAATGAACAAGGATCAATGATGAATGACGAATGAACGATGAAGAATGAACAAGGATCAATGATCAATGAAGAATGAACGATGAAGAATGAGCAAGGATTAATGCTCAATGAAGAATGAACGATGAAGAATGAACAAGGATCAATTATCAATGACAAATGAACGATGAAGAATGAACAAGGATCAATGATCAATAAAGAAAGAACGATGAAGAATGAACAAGGATTAATGGTCAATGACGAATGAACGATGAAGAATGAACAAGGATCAATGATCAATGAAGGATGAGAGATGAAGAATGAACAAGGATCAATGATCAATGAAGAATGAACGATGAAGAATGAACAAGGATTAATGGTCAATGACGAATGAACGATGAAGAATGAACAAGGATCAATGATCAATGATCAGTGAAGGATGAACGATGAAGAATTAAGAAGGGTCAATGATCAATGAAGAATGAACGATGAAGAATGAACAAGGATCAATGATCAATGAAGAATGAACGATGAAGAATGAACAAGGATCAATGATCAATGAAGAATGAACGATGAAGAATGAACAAGGATTAATGGTCAATGAAGAATGAACGATGAAGAATGAACAAGGATCAATGATCAATGACGAATGAACGATGAAGAATGAACAAGGATCAATAATCAATGAAGAATGAACGATGAAGAATGAACAAGGGTCAATGATCAATGAAGAATGAACGATGAAGAATGAACAAGGATCAATGATCAATGACGAATGAACGATGAAGAATGAACAAGGATCAATAATCAATGAAGAATGAACGATGAAGAATGAACAAGGATCAATGATCAATGAAGAATGAACGATGAAGAATGAACAAGGATTAATGGTCAATGACGAATGAACGATGAAGAATGAACAAGGATCAATGATCAGTGAAGGATGAACGATGAAGAATTAACAAGGGTCAATGATCAATGAAGAATGAACGATGAAGAATGAACAAGGATCAATGATCAATGAAGAATGAACGGTGAAGAATGAACAAGGATCAATGATCAATGAAGAATGAACGATGAAGAATGAACAAGGATTAATGGTCAATGAAGAATGAACGATTAAGAATGAACAAGGATCAATGATCAATGAAGAATGAACGATGAAGAATGAACAAGGATTAATGGTCAATGACGAATGAACGATGAAGAATGAACAAGGATCAATGATCAATGAAGAATGAACGATGAAGAATGAACAAGGATTAATGCTCAATGAAGAATGAACGATGAAGAATGAACAAGGATCAATTATCAATGACAAATGAACGATGAAGAATGAACAAGGATCAATGATCAATAAAGAAAGAACGATGAAGAATGAACAAGGATCAATGATCAATGAAGAATAAACGATGAAGAATGAACAAGATGAACGATGAAGAATGAACCAGGATCAATGATCAATGAAGAATGAACGATGAAGAATGAACAAGGATCAATGATGAATGACGAATGAACGATGAAGAATGAACAAGGATCAATGATCAATGAAGAATGAACGATGAAGAATGAACAAGGATTAATGCTCAATGAAGAATGAACGATGAAGAATGAACAAGGATCAATTATCAATGACAAATGAACGATGAAGAATGAACAAGGATCAATGATCAATAAAGAAAGAACGATGAGAATGAACAAGGATTAATGGTCAATGACGAATGAACGATGAAGAATGAACAAGGATCAATGATTAATGAAGGATGAACGATGAAGAATGAACAAGGATCAATGATCAATGAAGAATGAACGATGAAGAATGAACAAGGATTAATGGTCAATGACGAATGAACGATGAAGAATGAACAAGGATCAAGAATCAGTGAAGGATGAACGATGAAGAATTAACAAGGGTCAATGATCAATGAAGAATGAACGATGAAGAATGAACAAGGATCAATGATCAATGAAGAATGAACGATGAAGAATGAACAAGGATCAATGATCAATGAAGAATGAACGATGAAGAATGAACAAGGATTAATGGTCAATGAAGAATGAACGATGAAGAATGAACAAGGATCAATGATCAATGACGAATGAACGATGAAGAATGAACAAGGATCAATAATCAATGAAGAATGAACGATGAAGAATGAACAAGGATCAATGATCAATGAAGAATAAACGATGAAGAATGAACAAGATGAACGATGAAGAATGAACCAGGATCAATGATCAATGAAGAATGAACGATGAAGAATTAACAAGGATCAATGATGAATGACGAATGAACGATGAAAAATGAACAAGGATAAATGATCAATGAAGAATGAACGATGAAGAATGAACAAGGATTAATGCTCAATGAAGAATGAACGATGAAGAATGAACAAGGATCAATTATCAATGACAAATGAACGATGAAGAATGAACAAGGATCAATGATCAATAAAGAAAGAACGATGAAGAATGAACAAGGATTAATGGTCAATGACGAATGAACGATGAAGAATGAACAAGGATCAATGATCAATGAAGGATGAACGATGAAGAATGAACAAGGATCAATGATCAATGAAGAATGAACGATGAAGAATGAACAAGGATTAATGGTCAATGACGAATGAACGATGAAGAATGAACAAGGATCAATGATCAGTGAAGGATGAACGATGAAGAATTAACAAGGGTCAATGATCAATGAAGAATGAACGATGAAGAATGAACAAGGATCAATGATCAATGAAGAATGAACGATGAAGAATGAACAAGGATCAATGATCAATGAAGAATGAACGATGAAGAATGAACAAGGATTAATGGTCAATGAAGAATGAACGATGAAGAATGAACAAGGATCAATGATCAATGACGAATGAACGATGAAGAATGAACAAGGATCAATAATCAATGAAGAATGAACGATGAAGAATGAACAAGGGTCAATGATCAATGAAGAATGAACGATGAAGAATGAACAAGGATCAATGATCAATGACGAATGAACGATGAAGAATGAACAAGGATCAATAATCAATGAAGAATGAACGATGAAGAATGAACAAGGATCAATGATCAATGAAGAATGAACGATGAAGAATGAACAAGGATTAATGGTCAATGACGAATGAACGATGAAGAATGAACAAGGATCAATGATCAGTGAAGGATGAACGATGAAGAATTAACAAGGGTCAATGATCAATGAAGAATGAACGATGAAGAATGAACAAGGATCAATGATCAATGAAGAATGAACGATGAAGAATGAACAAGGATCAATGATCAATGAAGAATGAAGGATGAAGAATGAACAAGGATTAATGGTCAATGAAGAATGAACGATGAAGAATGAACAAGGATCAATGATCAATGACGAATGAACGATGAAGAATGAACAAGGATCAATAATCAATGAAGAATGAACGATGAAGAATGAACAAGGGTCAATGATCAATGAAGAATGAACGATGAAGAATGAACAAGGATCAATGATCAATGACGAATGAACGATGAAGAATGAACAAGGATCAATAATCAATGAAGAATGAACGATGAAGAATGAACAAGGATCAATGATCAATGAAGATTGAACGATGAAGAATGAACAAGGATTAATGGTCAATGACGAATAAACGATGAAGAATGAACAAGGATGAATGATCAGTGAAGGATGAACGTTGAAGAATTAACAAGGGTCAATGATCAATGAAGAATGAACGATGAAGAATGAACAAGGATCAATGATCAATGAAGAATAAACGATGAAGAATGAACAAGGATCAATGATCAATGAAGAATGAACGATGAAGAATGAACAAGGATTAATGGTCAATGAAGGATGAACGATGAAGAATGAACAAGGATCAATGATCAATGAAGAATGAACGATGAAGAATGAACAAGGATTAATGGTCAATGACGAATGAACGATGAGGAATGAACAAGGATCAATGATCAGTGAAGGATGAACGATGAAGAATTAACAAGGGTCAATGATCAATGAAGAATGAACGATGAAGAATGAACAAGTATCAATGATCAATGAAGAATGAACGATGAAGAATGAACAAGGATCAATGATCAATGAAGAATGAACGATGTAGAATGAACAAGGATCAATGATGAATGACGAATGAACGATGAAGAATGAACAAGGATCAATGATCAATGAAGAATGAACGATGAAGAATGAACAAGGATTAATGGTCAATGACGAATGAACGATGAAGAATGAACAAGGATCAATGATCAGTGAAGGATGAACGATGAAGAATTAACAAGGGTCAATGATCAATGAAGAATGAACGATGAAGAATGAACAAGGATCAATGATCAATGAAGAATGAACGATGAAGAATGAACAAGGATTAATGGTCAATGACGAATGAACGATGAAGAATGAACAAGTATCAATGATCAATGAAGAATGAACGATGAAGAATGAACAAGGATCAATGATCAATGAAGAATGCACGATGAAGAATGAAAAAGGATCAATGATGAATGACGAATGAACGACGAATAATGAACAAGGATCAATGATCAATGAAGAATAAACGATGAAGAATGAACAAGATGAACGATGAAGAATGAACCAGGATCAATGATCAATGAAGAATGAACGATGAAGAATGAACAAGGATCAATGATGAATGACGAATGAACGATGAAGAATGAACAAGGAGCAATGATCAATGAAGAATGAACGATGAAGAATGAACAAGGATTAATGCTCAATGAAGAATGAACAAGGATCAATTATCAATGACAAATGAACGATGAAGAATGAACAAGGATCAATGATCAATAAAGAAAGAACGATGAAGAATGAACAAGGATTAATGGTCAATGACGAATGAACGATGAAGAATGAACAAGGATCAATGATCAATGAAGAATGAGTGATGAAGAATGAACAAGGATCAATGATCAATGAAGAATAAACGATGAAGAATGAACAAGATGAACGATGAAGAATGAACCAGGATCAATGATCAATGAAGAATGAACGATGAAGAATGAACAAGGATCAATGATGAATGACGAATGAACGATGAAGAATGAACAAGGATCAATGATCAATGAAGAATGAACGATGAAGAATGAACAAGGATTAATGCTCAATGAAGAATGAACAAGGATCAATTATCAATGACAAATGAACGATGAAGAATGAACAAGGATCAATGATCAATAAAGAAAGAACGATGAAGAATGAACAAGGATTAATGGTCAATGACGAATGAACGATGAAGAATGAACAAGGATCAATGATCAATGAAGGATGAACGATGAAGAATGAACAAGGATCAATGATCAATGAAGAATGAACGATGAAGAATGAACAAGGATTAATGGTCAATGACGAATGAACGATGAAGAATGAACAAGGATCAATGATCAGTGAAGGATGAACGATGAAGAATTAACAAGGGTCATTGATCAATGAAGAATGAACGATGAAGAATGAACAAGGATCAATGATCAATGAAGAATGAACGATGAAGAATGAACGAGGATCAATGATCAATGAAGAATGAACGATGAAGAATGAACAAGGATTAATGGTCAATGAAGAATGAACGATGAAGAATGAACAAGGATCAATGATCAATGACGAATGAACGATGAAGAATGAACAAGGATCAATAATCAATGAAGAATGAACGATGAAGAATGAACAAGGGTCAATGATCAATGAAGAATGAACGATGAAGAATGAACAAGGATTAATGATCAATGAAGAATGAACGATGAAGAATGAACAAGGATCAATGATCAATGAAGAATGAACGATGAAGAATGAACAAGGATTAATGGTCAATGACGAATGAACGATGAAGAATGAACAAGTATCAATGATCAATGAAGAATGAACGATGAAGAATGAACAAGGATCAATGATCAATGAAGAATGCACGATGAAGAATGAAAAAGGATCAATGATGAATGACGAATGAACGATGAAGAATGAACAAGGATCAATGATCAATGAAGAATAAACGATGAAGAATGAACAAGATGAACGATGAAGAATGAACCAGGATCAATGATCAATGAAGAATGAACGATGAAGAATGAACAAGGATCAATGATGAATGACGAATGAACGATGAAGAATGAACAAGGATCAATGATCAATGAAGAATGAACGATGAAGAATGAACAAGGATTAATGCTCAATGAAGAATGAACGATGAAGAATGATCAAGGATCAATGATCAATGAAGAATGAGTGATGAAGAATGAACAAGGATCAATGATGAATGACGAATGAACGATGAAGAATGAACAAGGATCAATGATCAATGAAGAATGAACGATGAAGAATGAACAAGGATTAATGCTCAATGAAGAATGAACGATGAAGAATGATCAAGGATCAATGATCAATGAAGAATGAGTGATGAAGAATGAACAAGGATCAATGATCAATGAAGAATAAACGATGAAGAATGAACAAGATGAACGATGAAGAATGAACCAGGATCAATGATCAATGAAGAATGAACGATGAAGAATGAACAAGGATCAATGATGAATGACGAATGAACGATGAAGAATGAACAAGGATTAATGGTCAATGACGAATGAACGATGAAGAATGAACAAGGATCAATGATCAATGAAGGATGAACGATGAAGAATGAACAAGGATCAATGATCAATGAAGAATGAACGATGAAGAATAAACAAGGATCAATGATCAATGAAGAATGAACGATGAAGAATGAACAAGGATCAATGATCAATGAAGAATGAACGATAAAGAATGAACAAGGATCAATGATCAATGACGAATGAACGATGAAGAATGAACAAGGATCAATAATCAATGAAGAATGAACGATGAAGAATGAACAAGGATCAATGATAAATGAAGAATGAACGATGAAGAATGAACAAGGATTAATGGTCAATGACGAATGAACGATGAAGAATGAACAAGTATCAATGATCAATGAAGAATGAACGATAAAGAATGAACAAGGATCAATGATCAATGAAAAATGCACGATGAAGAATGAAAAAGGATCAATGATCAATGACGAATGGACGATGAAGAATGAACAAGGATATTTGGTCAATGACGAATGAACAATGAAGAATGAACAAGGATCAATGATTAATGAAGAATGAACGATGAGGAATGAACAAGGATCCATGATCAATGAAGAATGAACGAAGAAGAATGAACAAGGATCAATGATCAATGAAGAATGAACAATGAAGAATGAACAAGGATCAACAGTCAATGAAGAATGAACAAGGATCAATGATCAATGAAGAATGAACGATGAAGAATGAACAAGGATTAATGATCAATGAAGAATGAACGATGAAGAATGAACAAGATGAACGATGAAGAATGAACCAGGATAAATGATCAATGAAGAATGAACAAGGATCAATAATGAATGACGAATGAACGATGAAGAATGAACGATGAAGAATGAACAAGGATCAATGATCAATGAAGAATGAACGATGAAGAATGAACAAGGATCAATGATCAATGAAGAATGAATGATGAAGAATGAACAAGGATCAATGATCAATGAAGAATGAACGATGAAGATTGAACAAGGATTAATGGTCAATGAAGAATGAACGATGAAGAATGAACAAGGATCAATGATCAATGACGAATGAACGATGAAGAATGAACAAGGATCAATAATCAATGAAGAATGAACGATGAAGAATGAACAAGGATCAATGATCAATGAAGAATGAACGATGAAGAATGAACAAGGATCAATTATCAATGACAAATGAATGATGAAGAATGAACAAGGATCAATGATCAATGAAGAATGAACGATGAAGAATGAACAATGATCAATGATGAATGACGAATGAACGATGAAGAATTAACAAGGATCAATGATCAATGAAGAATGAACGATGAAGAATGAACAAGGATCAAGGATCAATGAAGAATGAACGATGAAGAATGAACAAGGATCAATGATCAATGAAGAATGAATGATGAAGAATGAACAAGGATCAATGATCAATGAAGAATGAACGATGAAGATTGAACAAGGATTAATGGTCAATGAAGAATGAACGATGAAGAATGAACAAGGATCAATGATCAATGACGAATGAACGATGAAGAATGAACAAGGATCAATAATCAATGAAGAATGAACGATGAAGAATGAACAAGGGTCAATGATCAATGAAGAATGAACGATGAAGAATGAACAAGGATTAATGATCAATGAAGAATGAACGATGAAGAATGAACAAGGATCAATGATCAATGAAGAATGAACGATGAAGAATAAACAAGGATCAATGATCAATGACGAATGAACGATGAAGAATGAACAAGGATCAATGGTCAATGACGAATGAACGATGAAGAATGAACAAGGATCAATGCTCAATGAAGAATGAACGATGAAGAATGAACAACGATCAATGATCAATGAAGAATGAACGATGAAGAATGAACAAGGATCAATGATCAATGAAGAATGAACGATGAAGAATGAACAAGGATTAATGCTCAATGAAGAATGAACGATGAAGAATGAACAAGGATCAATGATCAATGAAGAATGAACGATGAGGAATGAACAAGGATCCATGATCAATGAAGAATGAACGAAGAAGAATGAACAAGGATCAATGATCAATGAAGAATGAACAATGAAGAATGAACAAGGATCAACAGTCAATGAAGAATGAACAAGGATCAATGATCAATGAAGAATGAACGATGAAGAATGAACAAGGATCAATGATCAATAAAGAATGAACGATGAAGAATGAACAAGATGAACGATGAAGAATGAACCAGGATAAATGATCAATGAAGAATGAACAAGGATCAATGATGAATGACGAATGAACGATGAAGAATGAACAAGGATCAACGATCAACGAAGAATGAACGATGAAGAATGAACAAGGATTAATGCTCAATGAAGAATGAACGATGAAGAATGAACAAGGATCAATGATCAATGAAGAATGAACGATGAAGAATGAACAAGGATCAATGATCAATGAAGAATGAACGATGAAGAATGAACAAGGATCAATGATCAATGAAGAATGAAGGATGAAGAATGAACAAGGATTAATGGTCAATGAAGAATGAACGATGAAGAATGAACAAGGATCAATGATCAATGACGAATGAACGATGAAGAATGAACAAGGATCAATAATCGATGAAGAATGAACGATGAAGAATGAACAAGGGTCAATGATCAATGAAGAATGAACGATGAAGAATGAACAAGGATCAATGATCAATGACGAATGAACGATGAAGAATGAACAAGGATCAATAATCAATGAAGAATGAACGATGAAGAATGAACAAGGATCAATGATCAATGAAGATTGAACGATGAAGAATGAACAAGGATTAATGGTCAATGACGAATGAACGATGAAGAATGAACAAGGATGAATGATCAGTGAAGGATGAACGTTGAAGAATTAACAAGGGTCAATGATCAATGAAGAATGAACGATGAAGAATGAACAAGGATCAATGATCAATGAAGAATAAACGATGAAGAATGAACAAGGATCAATGATCAATGAAGAATGAACGATGAAGAATGAACAAGGATTAATGGTCAATGAAGGATGAACGATGAAGAATGAACAAGGATCAATGATCAATGAAGAATGAACGATGAAGAATGAACAAGGATTAATGGTCAATGACGAATGAACGATGAGGAATGAACAAGGATCAATGATCAGTGAAGGATGAACGATGAAGAATTAACAAGGGTCAATGATCAATGAAGAATGAACGATGAAGAATGAACAAGGATCAATGATCAATGAAGAATGAACGATGAAGAATGAACAAGGATCAATGATCAATGAAGAATGAACGATGTAGAATGAACAAGGATCAATGATGAATGACGAATGAACGATGAAGAATGAACAAGGATCAATGATCAATGAAGAATGAACGATGAAGAATGAACAAGGATTAATGGTCAATGACGAATGAACGATGAAGAATGAACAAGGATCAATGATCAGTGAAGGATGAACGATGAAGAATTAACAAGGGTCAATGATCAATGAAGAATGAACGATGAAGAATGAACAAGGATCAATGATCAATGAAGAATGAACGATGAAGAATGAACAAGGATTAATGGTCAATGACGAATGAACGATGAAGAATGAACAAGTATCAATGATCAATGAAGAATGAACGATGAAGAATGAACAAGGATCAATGATCAATGAAGAATGCACGATGAAGAATGAAAAAGGATCAATGATGAATGACGAATGAACGACGAATAATGAACAAGGATCAATGATCAATGAAGAATAAACGATGAAGAATGAACAAGATGAACGATGAAGAATGAACCAGGATCAATGATCAATGAAGAATGAACGATGAAGAATGAACAAGGATCAATGATGAATGACGAATGAACGATGAAGAATGAACAAGGATCAATGATCAATGAAGAATGAACGATGAAGAATGAACAAGGATTAATGCTCAATGAAGAATGAACGATGAAGAATGAACAAGGATCAATGATCAATGAAGAATGAGTGATGAAGAATGAACAAGGATCAATGATCAATGAAGAATAAACGATGAAGAATGAACAAGATGAACGATGAAGAATGAACCAGGATCAATGATCAATGAAGAATGAACGATGAAGAATGAACAAGGATCAATGATGAATGACGAATGAACGATGAAGAATGAACAAGGATCAATGATCAATGAAGAATGAACGATGAAGAATGAACAAGGATTAATGCTCAATGAAGAATGAACGATGAAGAATGAACAAGGATCAATTATCAATGACAAATGAACGATGAAGAATGAACAAGGATCAATGATCAATAAAGAAAGAACGATGAAGAATGAACAAGGATTAATGGTCAATGACGAATGAACGATGAAGAATGAACAAGGATCAATGATCAATGAAGGATGAACGATGAAGAATGAACAAGGATCAATGATCAATGAAGAATGAACGATGAAGAATGAACAAGGATTAATGGTCAATGACGAATGAACGATGAAGAATGAACAAGGATCAATGATCAGTGAAGGATGAACGATGAAGAATTAACAAGGGTCATTGATCAATGAAGAATGAACGATGAAGAATGAACAAGGATCAATGATCAATGAAGAATGAACGATGAAGAATGAACGAGGATCAATGATCAATGAAGAATGAACGATGAAGAATGAACAAGGATTAATGGTCAATGAAGAATGAACGATGAAGAATGAACAAGGATCAATGATCAATGACGAATGAACGATGAAGAATGAACAAGGATCAATAATCAATGAAGAATGAACGATGAAGAATGAACAAGGGTCAATGATCAATGAAGAATGAACGATGAAGAATGAACAAGGATTAATGATCAATGAAGAATGAACGATGAAGAATGAACAAGGATCAATGATCAATGAAGAATGAACGATGAAGAATGAACAAGGATTAATGGTCAATGACGAATGAACGATGAAGAATGAACAAGTATCAATGATCAATGAAGAATGAACGATGAAGAATGAACAAGGATCAATGATCAATGAAGAATGCACGATGAAGAATGAAAAAGGATCAATGATGAATGACGAATGAACGATGAAGAATGAACAAGGATCAATGATCAATGAAGAATAAACGATGAAGAATGAACAAGATGAACGATGAAGAATGAACCAGGATCAATGATCAATGAAGAATGAACGATGAAGAATGAACAAGGATCAATGATGAATGACGAATGAACGATGAAGAATGAACAAGGATCAATGATCAATGAAGAATGAACGATGAAGAATGAACAAGGATTAATGCTCAATGAAGAATGAACGATGAAGAATGATCAAGGATCAATGATCAATGAAGAATGAGTGATGAAGAATGAACAAGGATCAATGATGAATGACGAATGAACGATGAAGAATGAACAAGGATCAATGATCAATGAAGAATGAACGATGAAGAATGAACAAGGATTAATGCTCAATGAAGAATGAACGATGAAGAATGATCAAGGATCAATGATCAATGAAGAATGAGTGATGAAGAATGAACAAGGATCAATGATCAATGAAGAATAAACGATGAAGAATGAACAAGATGAACGATGAAGAATGAACCAGGATCAATGATCAATGAAGAATGAACGATGAAGAATGAACAAGGATCAATGATGAATGACGAATGAACGATGAAGAATGAACAAGGATTAATGGTCAATGACGAATGAACGATGAAGAATGAACAAGGATCAATGATCAATGAAGGATGAACGATGAAGAATGAACAAGGATCAATGATCAATGAAGAATGAACGATGAAGAATAAACAAGGATCAATGATCAATGAAGAATGAACGATGAAGAATGAACAAGGATCAATGATCAATGAAGAATGAACGATAAAGAATGAACAAGGATCAATGATCAATGACGAATGAACGATGAAGAATGAACAAGGATCAATAATCAATGAAGAATGAACGATGAAGAATGAACAAGGATCAATGATAAATGAAGAATGAACGATGAAGAATGAACAAGGATTAATGGTCAATGACGAATGAACGATGAAGAATGAACAAGTATCAATGATCAATGAAGAATGAACGATAAAGAATGAACAAGGATCAATGATCAATGAAAAATGCACGATGAAGAATGAAAAAGGATCAATGATCAATGACGAATGGACGATGAAGAATGAACAAGGATATTTGGTCAATGACGAATGAACAATGAAGAATGAACAAGGATCAATGATTAATGAAGAATGAACGATGAGGAATGAACAAGGATCCATGATCAATGAAGAATGAACGAAGAAGAATGAACAAGGATCAATGATCAATGAAGAATGAACAATGAAGAATGAACAAGGATCAACAGTCAATGAAGAATGAACAAGGATCAATGATCAATGAAGAATGAACGATGAAGAATGAACAAGGATTAATGATCAATGAAGAATGAACGATGAAGAATGAACAAGATGAACGATGAAGAATGAACCAGGATAAATGATCAATGAAGAATGAACAAGGATCAATAATGAATGACGAATGAACGATGAAGAATGAACGATGAAGAATGAACAAGGATCAATGATCAATGAAGAATGAACGATGAAGAATGAACAAGGATCAATGATCAATGAAGAATGAATGATGAAGAATGAACAAGGATCAATGATCAATGAAGAATGAACGATGAAGATTGAACAAGGATTAATGGTCAATGAAGAATGAACGATGAAGAATGAACAAGGATCAATGATCAATGACGAATGAACGATGAAGAATGAACAAGGATCAATAATCAATGAAGAATGAACGATGAAGAATGAACAAGGATCAATGATCAATGAAGAATGAACGATGAAGAATGAACAAGGATCAATTATCAATGACAAATGAATGATGAAGAATGAACAAGGATCAATGATCAATGAAGAATGAACGATGAAGAATGAACAATGATCAATGATGAATGACGAATGAACGATGAAGAATTAACAAGGATCAATGATCAATGAAGAATGAACGATGAAGAATGAACAAGGATCAAGGATCAATGAAGAATGAACGATGAAGAATGAACAAGGATCAATGATCAATGAAGAATGAATGATGAAGAATGAACAAGGATCAATGATCAATGAAGAATGAACGATGAAGATTGAACAAGGATTAATGGTCAATGAAGAATGAACGATGAAGAATGAACAAGGATCAATGATCAATGACGAATGAACGATGAAGAATGAACAAGGATCAATAATCAATGAAGAATGAACGATGAAGAATGAACAAGGGTCAATGATCAATGAAGAATGAACGATGAAGAATGAACAAGGATTAATGATCAATGAAGAATGAACGATGAAGAATGAACAAGGATCAATGATCAATGAAGAATGAACGATGAAGAATAAACAAGGATCAATGGTCAATGACGAATGAACGATGAAGAATGAACAAGGATCAATGATCAATGAAGAATGAACGATGAAGAATGAACAAGGATCAATGCTCAATGAAGAATGAACGATGAAGAATGAACAAGGATCAATGATCAATGAAGAATGAACGATGAAGAATGAACAAGGATCAATGATCAATGAAGAATGAACGATGAAGAATGAACAAGGATTAATGCTCAATGAAGAATGAACGATGAAGAATGAACAAGGATCAATGATCAATGAAGAATGAACGATGAGGAATGAACAAGGATCCATGATCAATGAAGAATGAACGAAGAAGAATGAACAAGGATCAATGATCAATGAAGAATGAACAATGAAGAATGAACAAGGATCAACAGTCAATGAAGAATGAACAAGGATCAATGATCAATGAAGAATGAACGATGAAGAATGAACAAGGATCAATGATCAATAAAGAATGAACGATGAAGAATGAACAAGATGAACGATGAAGAATGAACCAGGATAAATGATCAATGAAGAATGAACAAGGATCAATGATGAATGACGAATGAACGATGAAGAATGAACAAGGATCAATGATCAACGAAGAATGAACGATGAAGAATGAACAAGGATTAATGCTCAATGAAGAATGAACGATGAAGAATGAACAAGGATCAATGATCAATGAAGAATGAACGATGAAGAATGAACAAGGATCAATGATCAATGAAGAATGAACGATGAAGAATGAACAAGGATCAATGATCAATGAAGAATGAACGATGAAGAATAAACAAGGATCAATGGTCAATGACGAATGAACGATGAAGAATGAACAAGGATCAATGATCAATGAAGAATGAACGATGAAGAATGAACAAGGATCAATGCTCAATGAAGAATGAACGATGAAGAATGAACAAGGATCAATGATCAATGAAGAATGAACAAGGATTAATGCTCAATGAAGAATGAACGATGAAGAATGAACAATGATCAAGGATCAATGAAGAATGAACGATGAAGAATGAACAAGGATCAATGATCAATGAAGAATGAACGATGAAGAATGAACAAGGATCAATGATCAATGAAGAATGAACGATGAAGAATGAACAAGGATGAATTATCAATGACAAATGAACGATGAAGAATGAACAAGGATCAATGATCAATAAAGAAAGAACGATGAAGAATGAACAAGGATTAATGGTCAATGACGAATGAATGATGAAGAATGAACAAGGATCAATGATCAATGAAGGATGAACGATGAAGAATGAACAAGGATCAATGATCAATGAAGAATGAACGATGAAGAATGAACAAGGATTAATGGTCAATGACGAATGAACGATGAAGAATGAACAAGGATCAATGATCAGTGAAGGATGAAAGATGAAGAATTAACAAGGGTCAATGATCAATGAAGAATGAACGATGAAGAATGAACAAGGATCAATGATCAATGAAGAATGAACGATGAAGAATGAACAAGGATCAATGATCAATGAAGAATGAACGATGAAGAATGAACAAGGATTAATGGTCAATGAAGAATGAACGATGAAGAATGAACAAGGATCAATGATCAATGACGAATGAACGATGAAGAATGAACAAGGATCAATAATCAATGAAGAATGAACGATGAAGAATGAACAAGGGTCAATGATCAATGAAGAATGAACGATGAAGAATGAACAAGGATTAATGATCAATGAAGAATGAACGATGAAGAATGAACAAGGATCAATGATCAATGAAGAATGAACGATGAAGAATGAACAAGGATTAATGGTCAATGACGAATGAACGATGAAGAATGAACAAGGATCAATGATCAGTGAAGGATGAACGATGAAGAATTAACAAGGGTCATTGATCAATGAAGAATGAACGATGAAGAATGAACAAGGATCAATGATCAATGAAGAATGAACGATGAAGAATGAACGAGGATCAATGATCAATGAAGAATGAACGATGAAGAATGAACAAGGATTAATGGTCAATGAAGAATGAACGATGAAGAATGAACAAGGATCAATGATCAATGACGAATGAACGATGAAGAATGAACAAGGATCAATAATCAATGAAGAATGAACGATGAAGAATGAACAAGGGTCAATGATCAATGAAGAATGAACGATGAAGAATGAACAAGGATTAATGATCAATGAAGAATGAACGATGAAGAATGAACAAGGATCAATGATCAATGAAGAATGAACGATGAAGAATGAACAAGGATTAATGGTCAATGACGAATGAACGATGAAGAATGAACAAGTATCAATGATCAATGAAGAATGAACGATGAAGAATGAACAAGGATCAATGATCAATGAAGAATGCACGATGAAGAATGAAAAAGGATCAATGATGAATGACGAATGAACGATGAAGAATGAACAAGGATCAATGATCAATGAAGAATAAACGATGAAGAATGAACAAGATGAACGATGAAGAATGAACCAGGATCAATGATCAATGAAGAATGAACGATGAAGAATGAACAAGGATCAATGATGAATGACGAATGAACGATGAAGAATGAACAAGGATCAATGATCAATGAAGAATGAACGATGAAGAATGAACAAGGATTAATGCTCAATGAAGAATGAACGATGAAGAATGATCAAGGATCAATGATCAATGAAGAATGAGTGATGAAGAATGAACAAGGATCAATGATGAATGACGAATGAACGATGAAGAATGAACAAGGATCAATGATCAATGAAGAATGAACGATGAAGAATGAACAAGGATTAATGCTCAATGAAGAATGAACGATGAAGAATGATCAAGGATCAATGATCAATGAAGAATGAGTGATGAAGAATGAACAAGGATCAATGATCAATGAAGAATAAACGATGAAGAATGAACAAGATGAACGATGAAGAATGAACCAGGATCAATGATCAATGAAGAATGAACGATGAAGAATGAACAAGGATCAATGATGAATGACGAATGAACGATGAAGAATGAACAAGGATTAATGGTCAATGACGAATGAACGATGAAGAATGAACAAGGATCAATGATCAATGAAGGATGAACGATGAAGAATGAACAAGGATCAATGATCAATGAAGAATGAACGATGAAGAATAAACAAGGATCAATGATCAATGAAGAATGAACGATGAAGAATGAACAAGGATCAATGATCAATGAAGAATGAACGATAAAGAATGAACAAGGATCAATGATCAATGACGAATGAACGATGAAGAATGAACAAGGATCAATAATCAATGAAGAATGAACGATGAAGAATGAACAAGGATCAATGATAAATGAAGAATGAACGATGAAGAATGAACAAGGATTAATGGTCAATGACGAATGAACGATGAAGAATGAACAAGTATCAATGATCAATGAAGAATGAACGATAAAGAATGAACAAGGATCAATGATCAATGAAAAATGCACGATGAAGAATGAAAAAGGATCAATGATCAATGACGAATGGACGATGAAGAATGAACAAGGATATTTGGTCAATGACGAATGAACAATGAAGAATGAACAAGGATCAATGATTAATGAAGAATGAACGATGAGGAATGAACAAGGATCCATGATCAATGAAGAATGAACGAAGAAGAATGAACAAGGATCAATGATCAATGAAGAATGAACAATGAAGAATGAACAAGGATCAACAGTCAATGAAGAATGAACAAGGATCAATGATCAATGAAGAATGAACGATGAAGAATGAACAAGGATTAATGATCAATGAAGAATGAACGATGAAGAATGAACAAGATGAACGATGAAGAATGAACCAGGATAAATGATCAATGAAGAATGAACAAGGATCAATAATGAATGACGAATGAACGATGAAGAATGAACGATGAAGAATGAACAAGGATCAATGATCAATGAAGAATGAACGATGAAGAATGAACAAGGATCAATGATCAATGAAGAATGAATGATGAAGAATGAACAAGGATCAATGATCAATGAAGAATGAACGATGAAGATTGAACAAGGATTAATGGTCAATGAAGAATGAACGATGAAGAATGAACAAGGATCAATGATCAATGACGAATGAACGATGAAGAATGAACAAGGATCAATAATCAATGAAGAATGAACGATGAAGAATGAACAAGGATCAATGATCAATGAAGAATGAACGATGAAGAATGAACAAGGATCAATTATCAATGACAAATGAATGATGAAGAATGAACAAGGATCAATGATCAATGAAGAATGAACGATGAAGAATGAACAATGATCAATGATGAATGACGAATGAACGATGAAGAATTAACAAGGATCAATGATCAATGAAGAATGAACGATGAAGAATGAACAAGGATCAAGGATCAATGAAGAATGAACGATGAAGAATGAACAAGGATCAATGATCAATGAAGAATGAATGATGAAGAATGAACAAGGATCAATGATCAATGAAGAATGAACGATGAAGATTGAACAAGGATTAATGGTCAATGAAGAATGAACGATGAAGAATGAACAAGGATCAATGATCAATGACGAATGAACGATGAAGAATGAACAAGGATCAATAATCAATGAAGAATGAACGATGAAGAATGAACAAGGGTCAATGATCAATGAAGAATGAACGATGAAGAATGAACAAGGATTAATGATCAATGAAGAATGAACGATGAAGAATGAACAAGGATCAATGATCAATGAAGAATGAACGATGAAGAATAAACAAGGATCAATGGTTAATGACGAATGAACGATGAAGAATGAACAAGGATCAATGATCAATGAAGAATGAACGATGAAGAATGAACAAGGATCAATGCTCAATGAAGAATGAACGATGAAGAATGAACAAGGATCAATGATCAATGAAGAATGAACGATGAAGAATGAACAAGGATCAATGATCAATGAAGAATGAACGATGAAGAATGAACAAGGATTAATGCTCAATGAAGAATGAACGATGAAGAATGAACAAGGATCAATGATCAATGAAGAATGAACGATGAGGAATGAACAAGGATCCATGATCAATGAAGAATGAACGAAGAAGAATGAACAAGGATCAATGATCAATGAAGAATGAACAATGAAGAATGAACAAGGATCAACAGTCAATGAAGAATGAACAAGGATCAATGATCAATGAAGAATGAACGATGAAGAATGAACAAGGATCAATGATCAATAAAGAATGAACGATGAAGAATGAACAAGATGAACGATGAAGAATGAACCAGGATAAATGATCAATGAAGAATGAACAAGGATCAATGATGAATGACGAATGAACGATGAAGAATGAACAAGGATCAATGATCAACGAAGAATGAACGATGAAGAATGAACAAGGATTAATGCTCAATGAAGAATGAACGATGAAGAATGAACAAGGATCAATGATCAATGAAGAATGAACGATGAAGAATGAACAAGGATCAATGATCAATGAAGAATGAACGATGAAGAATGAACAAGGATCAATGATCAATGAAGAATGAACGATGAAGAATAAACAAGGATCAATGGTCAATGACGAATGAACGATGAAGAATGAACAAGGATCAATGATCAATGAAGAATGAACGATGAAGAATGAACAAGGATCAATGCTCAATGAAGAATGAACGATGAAGAATGAACAAGGATCAATGATCAATGAAGAATGAACAAGGATTAATGCTCAATGAAGAATGAACGATGAAGAATGAACAATGATCAAGGATCAATGAAGAATGAACGATGAAGAATGAACAAGGATCAATGATCAATGAAGAATGAACGATGAAGAATGAACAAGGATCAATGATCAATGAAGAATGAACGATGAAGAATGAACAAGGATGAATTATCAATGACAAATGAACGATGAAGAATGAACAAGGATCAATGATCAATAAAGAAAGAACGATGAAGAATGAACAAGGATTAATGGTCAATGACGAATGAATGATGAAGAATGAACAAGGATCAATGATCAATGAAGGATGAACGATGAAGAATGAACAAGGATCAATGATCAATGAAGAATGAACGATGAAGAATGAACAAGGATTAATGGTCAATGACGAATGAACGATGAAGAATGAACAAGGATCAATGATCAGTGAAGGATGAAAGATGAAGAATTAACAAGGGTCAATGATCAATGAAGAATGAACGATGAAGAATGAACAAGGATCAATGATCAATGAAGAATGAACGATGAAGAATGAACAAGGATCAATGATCAATGAAGAATGAACGATGAAGAATGAACAAGGATTAATGGTCAATGAAGAATGAACGATGAAGAATGAACAAGGATCAATGATCAATGACGAATGAACGATGAAGAATGAACAAGGATCAATAATCAATGAAGAATGAACGATGAAGAATGAACAAGGGTCAATGATCAATGAAGAATGAACGATGAAGAATGAACAAGGATTAATGATCAATGAAGAATGAACGATGAAGAATGAACAAGGATCAATGATCAATGAAGAATGAACGATGAAGAATGAACAAGGATTAATGGTCAATGACGAATGAACGATGAAGAATGAACAAGGATCAATGATCAATGAAGAATGAACGATGAAGAATGAACAAGGATCAATGATCAATGAAGAATGCACGATGAAGAATGAAAAAGGATCAATGATGAATGACGAATGAACGATGAAGAATGAACAAGGATCAATGATCAATGAAGAATAAACGATGAAGAATGAACAAGATGAACGATGAAGAATGAACCAGGATCAATGATCAATGAAGAATGAACGATGAAGAATGAACAAGGATCAATGATGAATGACGAATGAACGATGAAGAATGAACAAGGATCAATGATCTATGAAGAATGAACGATGAAGAATGAACAAGGATTAATGCTCAATGAAGAATGAACGATGAAGAATGAACAAGGATCAATGATCAATGAAGAATGAGTGATGAAGAATGAACAAGGATCAATGATCAATGAAGAATAAACGATGAAGAATGAACAAGATGAACGATGAAGAATGAACCAGGATCAATGATCAATGAAGAATGAACGATGAAGAATGAACAAGGATCAATGATGAATGACGAATGAACGATGAAGAATGAACAAGGATCAATGATCAATGAAGAATGAACGATGAAGAATGAACAAGGATTAATGCTCAATGAAGAATGAACGATGAAGAATGAACAAGGATCAATTATCAATGACAAATGAACGATGAAGAATGAACAAGGATCAATGATCAGTGAAGGATGAAAGATGAAGAATTAACAAGGGTCAATGATCAATGAAGAATGAACGATGAAGAATGAACAAGGATCAATGATCAATGAAGAATGAACGATGAAGAATGAACAAGGATCAATGATCAATGAAGAATGAACGATGAAGAATGAACAAGGATTAATGGTCAATGAAGAATGAACGATGAAGAATGAACAAGGATCAATGATCAGTGAAGGATGAAAGATGAAGAATTAACAAGGGTCAATGATCAATGAAGAATGAACGATGAAGAATGAACAAGGATCAATGATCAATGAAGAATGAACAATGAAGAATGAACAAGGATCAATGATCAATGAAGAATGAACGATGAAGAATGAACAAGGATTAATGGTCAATGAAGAATGAACGATGAAGAATGAACAAGGATCAATGATCAGTGAAGGATGAAAGATGAAGAATTAACAAGGGTCAATGATCAATGAAGAATGAACGATGAAGAATGAACAAGGATCAATGATCAATGAAGAATGAACGATGAAGAATGAACAAGGATCAATGATCAATGAAGAATGAACGATGAAGAATGAACAAGGATCAATGATCAATGAAGAATGAACGATGAAGAATAAACAAGGATCAATGGTCAATGACGAATGAACGATGAAGAATGAACAAGGATCAATGATCAATGAAGAATGAACGATGAAGAATGAACAAGGATCAATGCTCAATGAAGAATGAACGATGAAGAATGAACAAGGATCAATGATCAATGAAGAATGAACAAGGATTAATGCTCAATGAAGAATGAACGATGAAGAATGAACAATGATCAAGGATCAATGAAGAATGAACGATGAAGAATGAACAAGGATCAATGATCAATGAAGAATGAACGATGAAGAATGAACAAGGATCAATGATCAATGAAGAATGAACGATGAAGAATGAACAAGGATCAATTATCAATGACAAATGAACGATGAAGAATGAACAAGGATCAATGATCAATAAAGAAAGAACGATGAAGAATGAACAAGGATTAATGGTCAATGACGAATGAACGATGAAGAATGAACAAGGATCAATGATCAATGAAGGATGAACGATGAAGAATGAACAAGGATCAATGATCAATGAAGAATGAACGATGAAGAATGAACAAGGATTAATGGTCAATGACGAATGAACGATGAAGAATGAACAAGGATCAATGATCAGTGAAGGATGAAAGATGAAGAATTAACAAGGGTCAATGATCAATGAAGAATGAACGATGAAGAATGAACAAGGATCAATGATCAATGAAGAATGAACGATGAAGAATGAACAAGGATCAATGATCAATGAAGAATGAACGATGAAGAATGAACAAGGATTAATGGTCAATGAAGAATGAACAATGAAGAATGAACAAGGATCAATGATCAATGACGAATGAACGATGAAGAATGAACAAGGATCAATAATCAATGAAGAATGAACGATGAAGAATGAACAAGGGTCAATGATCAATGAAGAATGAACGATGAAGAATGAACAAGGATTAATGATCAATGAAGAATGAACGATGAAGAATGAACAAGGATCAATGATCAATGAAGAATGAACGATGAAGAATGAACAAGGATTAATGGTCAATGACGAATGAACGATGAAGAATGAACAAGGATCAATGATCAATGAAGAATGAACGATGAAGAATGAACAAGGATCAATGATCAATGAAGAATGCACGATGAAGAATGAAAAAGGATCAATGATGAATGACGAATGAACGATGAAGAATGAACAAGGATCAATGATCAATGAAGAATAAACGATGAAGAATGAACAAGATGAACGATGAAGAATGAACCAGGATCAATGATCAATGAAGAATGAACGATGAAGAATGAACAAGGATCAATGATGAATGACGAATGAACGATGAAGAATGAACAAGGATCAATGATCTATGAAGAATGAACGATGAAGAATGAACAAGGATTAATGCTCAATGAAGAATGAACGATGAAGAATGAACAAGGATCAATGATCAATGAAGAATGAGTGATGAAGAATGAACAAGGATCAATGATCAATGAAGAATAAACGATGAAGAATGAACAAGATGAACGATGAAGAATGAACCAGGATCAATGATCAATGAAGAATGAACGATGAAGAATGAACAAGGATCAATGATGAATGACGAATGAACGATGAAGAATGAACAAGGATCAATGATCAATGAAGAATGAACGATGAAGAATGAACAAGGATTAATGCTCAATGAAGAATGAACGATGAAGAATGAACAAGGATCAATTATCAATGACAAATGAACGATGAAGAATGAACAAGGATCAATGATCAATAAAGAAAGAACGATGAAGAATGAACAAGGATTAATGGTCAATGACGAATGAACGATGAAGAATGAACAAGGATCAATGATCAATGAAGGATGAACGATGAAGAATGAACAAGGATCAATGATCAATGAAGAATGAACGATGAAGAATAAACAAGGATCAATGATCAATGAAGAATGAACGATGAAGAATGAACAAGGATCAATGATCAATGAAGAATGAACGATGAAGAATGAACAAGGATCAATGATCAATGAAGAATGAACGATGAAGAATGAACAAGGATCAATGATCAATGACGAATGGACGATGAAGAATGAACAAGGATCAATGGTCAATGACGAATGAACGATGAAGAATGAACAAGGATAAATGATCAATGAAGAATGAACGATGAGGAATGAACAAGGATCCATGATCAATGAAGAATGAACGAAGAAGAATGAACAAGGATCAATGATCAATGAAGAACGAACAATGAAGAATAAACAAGGATCAACAGTCAATGAAGAATGAACAAGGATCAATGATCAATGAAGAATGAACGATGAAGAATGAACAAGGATCAATTATCAATGAAGAATGAACGATGAAGAATGAACAAGATGAAAGATGAAGAATGAACCAGGATAAATGATCAATGAAGAATGAACAAGGATCAATGATGAATGACGAATGAACGATGAAGAATGCACAAGGATCAATGATCAACGAAGAATGAACGATGAAGAATGAACAAGGATTAATGCTCAATGAAGAATGAACGATGAAGAATGAACAAGGATCAATGATCAATGACGAATGAGCGATGAAGAATGAACAAGGATCAATAATCAATGAAGAATGAACGATGAAGAATGAACAAGGATCAATGATCAATGAAGAATGAACGATGAAGAATGAACAAGGATCAATTATCAATGACAAATGAATGATGAAGAATGAACAAGGATCAATGATAAATGAAGAATGAACGATGAAGAATGAACAAGGATCAATGATGAATGACGAATGAACGATGAAGAATTAACAAGGATCAATGATCAATGAAGAATGAACGATGAAGAATGAACAAGGATCAAGGATCAATGAAGAATGAACGATGAAGAATGAACAAGGATCAATGATCAATGAAGAATGAATGATGAAGAATGAACAAGGATCAATGATCAATGAAGAATGAACGATGAAGATTGAACAAGGATTAATGGTCAATGAAGAATGAACGATGAAGAATGAACAAGGATCAATGATCAATGACGAATGAACGATGAAGAATGAACAAGGATCAATAATCAATGAAGAATGAACGATGAAGAATGAACAAGGGTCAATGATCAATGAAGAATGAACGATGAAGAATGAACAAGGATTAATGATCAATGAAGAATGAACGATGAAGAATGAACAAGGATCAATGATCAATGAAGAATGAACGATGAAAAATGAACAAGGATCAATTATCAATGACAAATGAACGATGAAGAATGAACAAGGATCAATGATCAATGAAGAATGAACGATGAAGAATGAACAAGGATCAATGCTCAATGAAGAATGAACGATGAAGAATGAACAAGGATCAATTATCAATGACAAATGAACGATGTAGAATGAACAAGGATCAATGATGAATGAAGAATGACGATGAAGAATGAACAAGGATCAATTATCAATGACAAATGAATGATGAAGAATGAACAAGGATCAATGATCAATGAAGAATGAACGATGAAGAATGAACAAGGATCAATGATGAATGACGAATGAACGATGAAGAATTAACAAGGATCAATGATCAATGAAGAATGAACGATGAAGAATGAACAAGAATCAAGGATCAATGAAGAATGAACGATGAAGAATGAACAAGGATCAATGATCAATGAAGAATGAATGATGAAGAATGAACAAGGATCAATGATCAATGAAGAATGAACGATGTAGATTGAACAAGGATTAATGGTCAATGAAGAATGAACGATGAAGAATGAACAAGGATCAATGATCAATAAAGAATGAACGATGAAGAATGAACAAGGATCAATGATCAATGAAGAATGAACAAGGATCGATGCTCAATGACGAATGAACGATGAAGAATGAACAAGGATCAATGATCAATGAAGAATGAACGATGAAGAATGAACAAGGATCAATGATCAATGAAGAATGCACGATGAAGAATGAAAAAGGATCAATGATGAATGACGAATGAACGATGAAGAATGAACAAGGATCAATGATCAATGAAGAATAAACGATGAAGAATGAACAAGATGAACGATGAAGAATGAACCAGGATCAATGATCAATGAAGAATGAACGATGAAGAATGAACAAGGAACAATGATGAATGACGAATGAACGATGAAGAATGAACAAGGATCAATAATCAATGAAGAATGAACGATGAAGAATGAACAAGGATTAATGCTCAATGAAGAATGAACGATGAAGAATGAACAAGGATCAATGATCAATGAAGAATGAGTGATGAAGAATGAACAAGGATCAATGATCAATGAAGAATAAACGATGAAGAATGAACAAGATGAACGATGAAGAATGAACCAGGATCAATGATCAATGAAGAATGAACGATGAAGAATGAACAAGGATCAATGATGAATGACGAATGAACGACGAAGAATGAACAAGGATCAATGATCAATGAAGAATGAACGATGAAGAATGAACAAGGATCAATTATCAATGATAAATGAACGATGAAGAATGAACAAGGATCAATGATCAATAAAGAAAGAACGATGAAGAATGAACAAGGATTAATGGTCAATGACGAATGAACGATGAAGAATGAACAAGGATCAATGATCAATGAAGGATGAACGATGAAGAATGAACAAGGATCAATGATCAATGAAGAATGAACGATGAAGAATGAACAAGGATTAATGGTCAATGACGAATGAACGATGAAGAATGAACAAGGATCAATGATCAGTGAAGGATGAACGATGAAGAATGAACAAGGGTCAATGATCAATGAAGAATGAACGATGAAGAATGAACAAGGATTAATGATCAATGAAGAATGAACGATGAAGAATAAACAAGGATCAATGATTAATGAAGAATGAACGATGAAGAATGAACAAGGATCAATGATCAATGAAGAATGAACGATGAAGAATGAACAAGGGTCAATGATCAATGAAGAATGAACGATGAAGAATGAACAAGGATCAATGATCAATGACGAATGGACGATGAAGAATGAACAAGGATCAATGGTTAATGAAGAATGAACGATGATGAATGAACAAGGATCAATGCTCAATGAAGAATAAACGATGAAGAATGAACAAGGATCAATTATCAATGACAAATGAACGATGAAGAATGAACAAGGATGAATGATCAATGAAGAATGAACGATGAAGAATGAACAAGGATCAATGATCGATGAAGAATGAACGATGAAGAATGAACAAGGATTAATGGTCAATGACGAATGAACGATGAAGAATGAACAAGTATCAATGATCCATGAAGAATGAACGATGAAGAATAAACAAGGATCAATGATCAATGAAGAATGAACGATGAAGAATGAACAAGGATCAATGATCAATAAAGAATGAAAGATGAAGAATGAACAAGATGAACGATGAAGAATGAACCAGGATAAATGATCAATGAAGAATGAACAAGGATCAATGATGAATGACGAATGAACGATGAAGAATGAACAAGGATCAATGATCAACGAAGAATGAACGATGAAGAATGAACAAGGATTAATGCTCAATGAAGAATGAACGATGAAGAATGAACAAGGATCAATGATCAATGAAGAATGAACGATGAAGAATGAACAAGGATCAATGATCAATGAAGAATGAACGATGAAGAATGAACAAGGATCAATGATCAATGAAGAATGAACGATGAAGAATAAACAAGGATCAATGGTCAATGACGAATGAACGATGAAAAATGAACAAGGATCAATGATCAATGAAGAATGAACGATGAAGAATGAACAAGGATCAATGCTCAATGAAGAATAAACGATGAAGAATGAACAAGGATCAATTATCAATGACAAATGAACGATGAAGAATGAACAAGGATCAATGATCAATGAAGAATGAACGATGAAGAATGAACAAGGATTAATGCTCAATGAAGAATCAACGATGAAGAATGAACAAGGATCAAGGATCAATGAAGAATGAGCGATGAAGAATGAACAAGGATCAATGATCAATGACGAATGGACGATGAAGAATGAACAAGGATCAATGGTTAATGAAGAATGAACGATGATGAATGAACAAGGATCAATGCTCAATGAAGAATGAACGATGAAGAATGAACAAGGATCAATTATCAATGACAAATGAACGATGAAGAATGAACAAGGATCAATGATCGATGAAGAATGAACGATGAAGAATGAACAAGGATTAATGGTCAATGACGAATGAACGATGAAGAATGAACAAGTATCAATGATCCATGAAGAATGAACGATGAAGAATAAACAAGGATCAATGATCAATGAAGAATGAACGATGAAGAATGAACAAGGATCAATGATCAATAAAGAATGAACGATGAAGAATGAACAAGATGAACGATGAAGAATGAACCAGGATAAATGATCAATGAAGAATGAACAAGGATCAATGATGAATGACGAATGAACGATGAAGAATGAACAAGGATCAATGATCAACGAAGAATGAACGATGAAGAATGAACAAGGATTAATGCTCAATGAAGAATGAACGATGAAGAATGAACAAGGATCAATGATCAATGAAGAATGAACGATGAAAAATGAACAAGGATCAATGATCAATGAAGAATGAACGATGAAGAATGAACAAGGATCAATGATCAATGAAGAATGAACGATGAAGAATAAACAAGGATCAATGGTCAATGACGAATGAACGATGAAGAATGAACAAGGATCAATGATCAATGAAGAATTGATCCTTGTTCATTCTTCATCGTGCATTCTTCATTGATCATTGATCCTTTTTCATTCTTCATCGTTCATTTGTCATTGATAATTGATCCTTGTTCATTCTTCATCGTTCATTCTTCATTCATCATTGATCCTTGTTCATTCTTCATCGTTCATTCTTCATTGATCATTGATCCTTGTTCATTCTTCATCGTTCATCCTTCATTGATCATTGATCCTTGTTCATTCTTCATCGTTCATCCTTCCTTGATCATTGATCCTTGTTCATTCTTCATCGTTCATTCGTCATTGACCATTAATCCTTGTTCATTCTTAATCGTTCATTCTTCATTGATCATTGATCCTTGTTCATTCTTCATCGTTCATTTGTCATTGATAATTGATCCTTGTTTATTCTTCATCGTTCATTCTTCATTGATCATTGATCCTTGTTCATTCTTCATCGTTCATTCTTCATTGATCATTGATCCTTGTTCATTCTTCATCGTTCATTCGTCATTGATCATTGATCCTTGTTCATTCTTCATCGTTCATTCTTCATTGACCATTGATCCTTGTTCATTCTTCATCGTTCATTCTTCATTGAGCATTAATCTTTGTTCATTTTTCATCGTTCATTCTTCATTGATCATTGATCCTTGTTCATTCTTCATCGTTCATTCTTCATTCATCATTGATCCTTGTTCATTCTTCATCGTTCATTCTTCATTGATCATTGATCCTTGTTCATTATTCATCGTTCATCCTTCATTGATCATTGATCCTTGTTCATTCTTCATCGTTCATTCGTCATTGACCATTAATCCTTGTTCATTCTTCATCGTGCATTATTCATTGATCATTGATCCTTGTTTATTCTTCATCGTTCATTCTTCATTGATCATTAATCCTTGTTCATTCTTCATCGTTCATTCTTCATTGATCAATGACCCTTGTTCATTCTTCATCGTTCATTCGTCATTGATCATTGATCCTTGTTCATTCTTCATCGTTCATTCGTCATTGATCATTGATCCTTGTTCATTCTTCATCGTTCATTCTTCATTAATCATTGATCCTTGTTCATTCTTCATCGTTCATTCTTCATTGATCATGGATCCTTGTTCATTCTTCATCGTTCATCATTCATTGATCATTGATCCTTGTTCATTCTTCATCGTTCATTCGTCATTGATCATTGATGCTTGTTCAATCTTCATCGTTCATTCTTCATTGACCATTAATCCTTGTTCATTCTCCATCGTTCATTCTTCATTGATCATTGATCCTTGTTCATTCTTCATCGTTCATTCTTCATTGAGCATTAATCTTTGTTCATTCTTCATCGTTCATTCGTCATTGATCATTGATCCTTGTTCATTCTTCATCGTTCATTCTTCATTGATCATTGATCCGTGTTCATTCTTCATCGTTCATTCTTCATTGAGATTCTTGTTCATTCTTCATCGTTCATTCTTCATTCATCATTGATCCTTGTTCATTCTTCATCGTTCATTCGTCATTCATCATTGATCCTTGTTAATTCTTCATCGTTCATTTATCATTCATCATTGATCCTTGTTCATTCTTCATTGATCATTGACCCTTGTTCATTCTTCATCGTTCATTCTTCATCGATCATTGATCCTTTTTCATTCTTCATCGTTCATTTGTCATTAATAATTGATCCTTGTTCATTCTTTATCGTTCATTCTTCATTGATCATTGATCCTTGTTCATTCTTCATCGTTCATTGTTCATTGATCATTGATCCTTGTTCATTCTTCATCGTTCATTCTTCATTGACCATTGATCCTTGTTCATTCTTCATCGTTCATCCTTCATTGATCATTGATCCTTGTTCATTCTTCATCCTTCATTGATCATTGATCCTTGTTCATTCTTCATCGTTCATTCTTCATTGATCATTGATCCTTTTTCATTCTTCATCGTTCATTTGTCATTGATAATTGATCCTTGTTCATTCTTCATCGTTCATTCGTCATTGATCATTAATCCTTGTTCATTCTTCATCGTTCATTCTTCATTGATCATTGATCCTTGTTCATTCTTCATCGTTCATTCTTCATTGAGATTTTTGTTCATTCTTCATCGTTCATTCTTCATTCATCATTGATCCTAGTTCATTCTTCATCGTTCATTCGTCATTCATCATTGATCCTTGTTCATTCTTCATCGTTCATTTGTCATTCATCATTGATCCTTGTTCATTCTTCATTGATCATTGACCCTTGTTCATTCTTCATCGTTCATTCTTTATTGATCATTGATCCTTGTTCATTCTTCATCGTTCATTCGTCATTGATCATTGATCCTTGTTCAATCTTCATCGTTCATTCGTCATTGACCATTAATCCTTGTTTATTCTTCATCGTTCATTCTTCATTGATCATTGATCCTTTTTCATTCTTCATCGTTCATTTGTCATTGATAATTGATCCTTGTTCATTCTTGATCGTTCATTCGTCATTGATCATTGATCCTTGTTAATTCTTCATCGTTCATTCTTCATTGATCATTGATCCTTGTTCATTCTTCATCGTTCATTCGTCATTGATCATTGATCCTTGTTCATTCTTCATCGTTCATTCTTCATTGACCATTGATCCTTGTTCATTCTTCATTGATCATTGATCCTTGTTCATTCTTCATCGTTCATTCGTCATTGACGATTAATCCTTGTTCATTCTTCATCGTTCATTCTTCATTGATCATTGACCCTTGTTCATTCTTCATCGTTCATTCTTCATTGATCATTGATCCTTGTTCATTCTTCATCGTTCATTCGTCATTGATCATTGATCCTAGTTCATTCTTCATCGTTCATTCTTCATTGATCATTGATCCTTGTTCATTCTTCATCGTTCATTCTTCATTGATCATTGATCCTTGTTCATTCTTCATCGTTCATCCTTCATTGATCATTGATCCTTGTTCATTCTTCATCGTTCATTCGTCATTGATCATTCACCCTTGTACAATCTTCATCGTTCATTCTTCATTGACCATTAATCGTTGTTTATTCTTCATCGTTCATTCTTCATCGATCATTGATCCTTTTTCATTCTTCATCGTTCATTTGTCATTGATAATTGATCCTTGTTCATTCTTTATCGTTCATTCTTCATTGATCATTGATCCTTGTTCATTCTTCATCGTTCATTCTTCATTGATCATTGATCCTTGTTCATTCTTCATCGTTCATTCTTCATTGACCATTGATCCTTGTTCATTCTTCATCGTTCATTCTTCATTGAGCATTAATCTTTGTTCATTCTTCATCGTTCATTCTTCATTGATCATTGATCCTTGTTCATTCTTCATCGTTCATTCTTCATTGATCATGGATCCTTGTTCATTCTTCATCGTTCATTCTTCATTGATCATTGATCCTTGTTCATTCTTCATCGTTCATCCTTCATTGATCATTGATCCTTGTTCATTCTTCATCGTTCATTCTTCATTGATCATTGATCCTTTTTCATTCTTCATCGTTCATTTGTCATTGATAATTGATCCTTGTTCATTCTTCATCGTTCATTCTTCATTCATCATTGATCCTTGTTCATTCTTCATCGTTCATTCTTCATTGATCATTGATCCTTGTTCATTCTTCATCGTTCATCCTTCATTGATCATTGATCCTTGTTCATTCTTCATCGTTCATCCTTCATTGATCATTGATCCTTGTTCATTCTTCATCGTTCATTCGTCATTGACCATTAATCCTTGTTCATTCTTAATCGTTCATTCTTCATTGATCATTGATCCTTGTTCATTCTTCATCGTTCATTTGTCATTGATAATTGATCCTTGTTTATTCTTCATCGTTCATTCTTTATTGATCATTGATCCTTGTTCATTCTTCATCGTTCATTCTTCATTGATCATTGATCCTTGTTCATTCTTCATCGTTCATTCGTCATTGATCATTGATCCTTGTTCATTCTTCATCGTTCATTCTTCATTGACCATTGATCCTTGTTAATTCTTCATCGTTCATTCTTCATTGAGCATTAATCTTGGTTCATTCTTCATCGTTCATTCTTCATTGATCATTGATCCTTGTTCATTCTTCATCGTTCATTCTTCATTCATCATTGATCCTTGTTCATTCTTCATCGTTCATTCTTCATTGATCATTGATCCTTGTTCATTCTTCATCGTTCATCCTTCATTGATCATTGATCCTTGTTTATTCTTCATCGTTCATTCGTCATTGACCATTAATCCTTGTTCATTCTTCATCGTTCATTCTTCATTGATCATTGATCCTTGTTTATTCTTCATCGTTCATTCTTCATTGATCATTAATCCTTGTTCACTCTTCATCATTCATTCTTCATTGATCATTGACCCTTGTTCATTCTTCATCGTTCATTCTTCATTGATCATTGATCCTTGTTCATTCTTCATCGTTCATTCGTCATTGATCATTGATCCTAGTTCATTCTTCATCGTTCATTCTTCATTGATCATTGATCCTTGTTCATTCTTCATCGTTCATTCTTCATTGATCATTGATCCTTGTTCATTCTTCATCGTTCATCCTTCATTGATCATTGATCCTTGTTCATTCTTCATCGTTCATTCGTCATTGATCATTGATCCTTGTTCAATCTTCATCGTTCATTCTTCATTGACCATTAATCCTTGTTCATTCTTCATCGTTCATTCTTCATTGATCATTGATCCTTGTTAATTCTTCATCGTTCATTCTTCATTGAGCATTAATCTTTGTTCATTCTTCATCGTTCATTCGTCATTGATCATTGATCCTTGTTCATTCTTCATTGACCATTGATCCTTGTTCATTCTTCATCGTTCATTCGTCATTGACCATTAATCCTTGTTTATTCTTCATCGTTCATTCTTCATTGATCATTGATCCTTTTTCATTCTTCATCGTTCATTCTTCATTCATCATTGATCCTTGTTCATTCTTCATCGTTCATTCTTCATTGATCATTGATCCTTGTTCATTCTTCATCATTCATCCTTCATTGATCATTGATCCTTGTTCATTCTTCATCGTTCATTCGTCATTGACCATTAATCCTTGTTCATTCTTCATCGTTCATTCTTCATTGATCATTGATCCTTGTTTATTCTTCATCGTTCATTCTTCATTGATCATTAATCCTTGTTCATTCTTCATCGTTCATTCTTCATTGATCATTGACCCTTGTTCATTCTTCATCGTTCATTCTTCATTGATCATTGATCCTTGTTCATTCTTCATCGTTCATTCGTCATTGATCATTGATCCTAGTTCATTCTTCATCGTTCTTTCTTCATTGATCATTGATCCTTGTTCATTCTTCATCGTTCATTCTTCATTGATCATGGATCCTTGTTCATTCTTCATCGTTCATCCTTCATTGATCATTGATCCTTGTTCATTCTTCATCGTTCATTCGTCATTGATCATTGATCCTTGTTCAATCTTTATCGTTCATTCTTCATTGACCATTAATCCTTGTTCATTTTTCATCGTTCATTCTTCATTGATCATTGATCCTTGTTCATTCTTCATCGTTCATTCTTCATTGAGCATTAATCTTTGTTCATTCTTCATCGTTCATTCGTCATTGATCATTGATCCTTGTTCATTCTTCATCGTTCATTCTTCATTGATCATTGATCCTTGTTCATTCTTCATCGTTCATTCTTCATTTAGATTCTTGTTCATTCTTCATCGTTCATTCTTCATTCATCATTGATCCTTGTTCATTCTTCATCGTTCATTCGTCATTCATCATTGATCCTTGTTCATTCTTCATCGTTCATTTGTCATTCATCATTGATCCTTATTCATTCTTCATTGATCATTGACCCTTGTTCATTCTTCATCGTTCATTCTTTATTGATCATTGATCCTTGTTCATTCTTCATCGTTCATTCGTCATTGATCATTGATCCTTGTTCAATCTTCATCGTTCATTCGTCATTGACCATTAATCCTTGTTTATTCTTCATCGTTCATTCTTCATTGATCATTGATCCTTTTTCATTCTTCATCGTTCATTTGTCATTGATAATTGATCCTTGTTCATTCTTCATCGTTCATTCGTCATTGACCATTAATCCTTGTTCATTCTTCATCGTTCATTCGTCATTCATCATTGATCCTTGTTCATTCTTCATCGTTCATTCTTCATTCATCATTGATCCTTGTTCATTCTTCATCGTTCATCCTTCATTGATCATTGATCCTTGTTCATTCTTCATCGTTCATTCGTCATTGACCATTGATCCTTGTTCATTCTTCATCGTTCATTCTTCATTGATCATTGATCCTTGTTCATTCTTCATCGTTCATTCTTCATTGATCATTAATCCTTGTTCATTCTTCATCGTTCATTCTTCATTGATCATTGACCCTTGTTCATTCTTCATCGTTCATTCTTCATTGATCATTGATCCTTGTTCATTCTTCATCGTTCATTCGTCATTGATCATTGATCCTTGTTCAATCTTCATCGTTCATTCTTCATTGACCATTAATCCTTGTTCATTCTTCATCGTTCATTCTTCATTGATCATTGATCCTTGTTCATTCTTCATCGTTCATTTGTCATTGATAATTGATCCTTGTTTATTCTTCATCGTTCATTCTTCATTGATCATTGATCCTTGTTCATTCTTCATCAATCATTCTTCATTGATCATTGATCCTTGTTCATTCTTCATCGTTCATTCGTCATTGATCATTGATCCTTGTTCATTCTTCATCGTTCATTCTTCATTGACCATTGATCCTTGTTCATTCTTCATCGTTCATTCTTCATTGAGCATTAATCTTTGTTCATTCTTCACCGTTCATTCTTCATTGATCATTGATCCTTGTTCATTCTTCATCGTTCATTCTTCATTCATCATTGATCCTTGTTCATTCTTCATCGTTCATTCTTCATTGATCATTGATCCTTGTTCATTCTTCATCGTTCATCCTTCGTTGATCATTGATCCTTGTTCATTCTTCATCGTTCATTCGTCATTGACCATTAATCCTTGTTCATTCTTCATCGTTCATTCTTCAGTGATCATTGATCCTTGTTTAATCTTCATCGTTCATTCTTCATTGATCATTAATCCTTGTTCATTCTTCATCGTTCATTCTTCATTGATCATTGACCCTTGTTCATTCTTCATCGTTCATTCTTCATTGATCATTGATCCTTGTTCATTCTTCATCGTTCATTCGTCATTGATCATTGATCCTAGTTCATTCTTCATCGTTCATTCTTCATTGACCATTAATCGTTGTTTATTCTTCATCGTTCATTCTTCATCGATCATTGATCCTTTTTCATTCTTCATCGTTCATTTGTCATTGATAATTGATCCTTGTTCATTCTTTATCGTTCATTCTTCATTGATCATTGATCCTTGTTCATTCTTCATCGTTCATTCTTCATTGATCATTGATCCTTGTTCATTCTTCATCGTTCATTCTTCATTGACCATTGATCCTTGTTCATTCTTCATCGTTCATTCTTCATTGAGCATTAATCTTTGTTCATTCTTCATCGTTCATTCTTCATTGATCATTGATCCTTGTTCATTCTTCATCGTTCATTCTTCATTGATCATGGATCCTTGTTCATTCTTCATCGTTCATTCTTCATTGATCATTGATCCTTGTTCATTCTTCATCGTTCATCCTTCATTGATCATTGATCCTTGTTCATTCTTCATCGTTCATTCTTCATTGATCATTGATCCTTTTTCATTCTTCATCGTTCATTTGTCATTGATAATTGATCCTTGTTCATTCTTCATCGTTCATTCTTCATTCATCATTGATCCTTGTTCATTCTTCATCGTTCATTCTTCATTGATCATTGATCCTTGTTCATTCTTCATCGTTCATCCTTCATTGATCATTGATCCTTGTTCATTCTTCATCGTTCATCCTTCATTGATCATTGATCCTTGTTCATTCTTCATCGTTCATTCGTCATTGACCATTAATCCTTGTTCATTCTTAATCGTTCATTCTTCATTGATCATTGATCCTTGTTCATTCTTCATCGTTCATTTGTCATTGATAATTGATCCTTGTTTATTCTTCATCGTTCATTCTTTATTGATCATTGATCCTTGTTCATTCTTCATCGTTCATTCTTCATTGATCATTGATCCTTGTTCATTCTTCATCGTTCATTCGTCATTGATCATTGATCCTTGTTCATTCTTCATCGTTCATTCTTCATTGACCATTGATCCTTGTTAATTCTTCATCGTTCATTCTTCATTGAGCATTAATCTTGGTTCATTCTTCATCGTTCATTCTTCATTGATCATTGATCCTTGTTCATTCTTCATCGTTCATTCTTCATTCATCATTGATCCTTGTTCATTCTTCATCGTTCATTCTTCATTGATCATTGATCCTTGTTCATTCTTCATCGTTCATCCTTCATTGATCATTGATCCTTGTTTATTCTTCATCGTTCATTCGTCATTGACCATTAATCCTTGTTCATTCTTCATCGTTCATTCTTCATTGATCATTGATCCTTGTTTATTCTTCATCGTTCATTCTTCATTGATCATTAATCCTTGTTCACTCTTCATCATTCATTCTTCATTGATCATTGACCCTTGTTCATTCTTCATCGTTCATTCTTCATTGATCATTGATCCTTGTTCATTCTTCATCGTTCATTCGTCATTGATCATTGATCCTAGTTCATTCTTCATCGTTCATTCTTCATTGATCATTGATCCTTGTTCATTCTTCATCGTTCATTCTTCATTGATCATTGATCCTTGTTCATTCTTCATCGTTCATCCTTCATTGATCATTGATCCTTGTTCATTCTTCATCGTTCATTCGTCATTGATCATTGATCCTTGTTCAATCTTCATCGTTCATTCTTCATTGACCATTAATCCTTGTTCATTCTTCATCGTTCATTCTTCATTGATCATTGATCCTTGTTAATTCTTCATCGTTCATTCTTCATTGAGCATTAATCTTTGTTCATTCTTCATCGTTCATTCGTCATTGATCATTGATCCTTGTTCATTCTTCATTGACCATTGATCCTTGTTCATTCTTCATCGTTCATTCGTCATTGACCATTAATCCTTGTTTATTCTTCATCGTTCATTCTTCATTGATCATTGATCCTTTTTCATTCTTCATCGTTCATTCTTCATTCATCATTGATCCTTGTTCATTCTTCATCGTTCATTCTTCATTGATCATTGATCCTTGTTCATTCTTCATCATTCATCCTTCATTGATCATTGATCCTTGTTCATTCTTCATCGTTCATTCGTCATTGACCATTAATCCTTGTTCATTCTTCATCGTTCATTCTTCATTGATCATTGATCCTTGTTTATTCTTCATCGTTCATTCTTCATTGATCATTAATCCTTGTTCATTCTTCATCGTTCATTCTTCATTGATCATTGACCCTTGTTCATTCTTCATCGTTCATTCTTCATTGATCATTGATCCTTGTTCATTCTTCATCGTTCATTCGTCATTGATCATTGATCCTAGTTCATTCTTCATCGTTCTTTCTTCATTGATCATTGATCCTTGTTCATTCTTCATCGTTCATTCTTCATTGATCATGGATCCTTGTTCATTCTTCATCGTTCATCCTTCATTGATCATTGATCCTTGTTCATTCTTCATCGTTCATTCGTCATTGATCATTGATCCTTGTTCAATCTTTATCGTTCATTCTTCATTGACCATTAATCCTTGTTCATTTTTCATCGTTCATTCTTCATTGATCATTGATCCTTGTTCATTCTTCATCGTTCATTCTTCATTGAGCATTAATCTTTGTTCATTCTTCATCGTTCATTCGTCATTGATCATTGATCCTTGTTCATTCTTCATCGTTCATTCTTCATTGATCATTGATCCTTGTTCATTCTTCATCGTTCATTCTTCATTTAGATTCTTGTTCATTCTTCATCGTTCATTCTTCATTCATCATTGATCCTTGTTCATTCTTCATCGTTCATTCGTCATTCATCATTGATCCTTGTTCATTCTTCATCGTTCATTTGTCATTCATCATTGATCCTTATTCATTCTTCATTGATCATTGACCCTTGTTCATTCTTCATCGTTCATTCTTTATTGATCATTGATCCTTGTTCATTCTTCATCGTTCATTCGTCATTGATCATTGATCCTTGTTCAATCTTCATCGTTCATTCGTCATTGACCATTAATCCTTGTTTATTCTTCATCGTTCATTCTTCATTGATCATTGATCCTTTTTCATTCTTCATCGTTCATTTGTCATTGATAATTGATCCTTGTTCATTCTTCATCGTTCATTCGTCATTGACCATTAATCCTTGTTCATTCTTCATCGTTCATTCGTCATTCATCATTGATCCTTGTTCATTCTTCATCGTTCATTCTTCATTCATCATTGATCCTTGTTCATTCTTCATCGTTCATCCTTCATTGATCATTGATCCTTGTTCATTCTTCATCGTTCATTCGTCATTGACCATTGATCCTTGTTCATTCTTCATCGTTCATTCTTCATTGATCATTGATCCTTGTTCATTCTTCATCGTTCATTCTTCATTGATCATTAATCCTTGTTCATTCTTCATCGTTCATTCTTCATTGATCATTGACCCTTGTTCATTCTTCATCGTTCATTCTTCATTGATCATTGATCCTTGTTCATTCTTCATCGTTCATTCGTCATTGATCATTGATCCTTGTTCAATCTTCATCGTTCATTCTTCATTGACCATTAATCCTTGTTCATTCTTCATCGTTCATTCTTCATTGATCATTGATCCTTGTTCATTCTTCATCGTTCATTTGTCATTGATAATTGATCCTTGTTTATTCTTCATCGTTCATTCTTCATTGATCATTGATCCTTGTTCATTCTTCATCAATCATTCTTCATTGATCATTGATCCTTGTTCATTCTTCATCGTTCATTCGTCATTGATCATTGATCCTTGTTCATTCTTCATCGTTCATTCTTCATTGACCATTGATCCTTGTTCATTCTTCATCGTTCATTCTTCATTGAGCATTAATCTTTGTTCATTCTTCACCGTTCATTCTTCATTGATCATTGATCCTTGTTCATTCTTCATCGTTCATTCTTCATTCATCATTGATCCTTGTTCATTCTTCATCGTTCATTCTTCATTGATCATTGATCCTTGTTCATTCTTCATCGTTCATCCTTCGTTGATCATTGATCCTTGTTCATTCTTCATCGTTCATTCGTCATTGACCATTAATCCTTGTTCATTCTTCATCGTTCATTCTTCAGTGATCATTGATCCTTGTTTAATCTTCATCGTTCATTCTTCATTGATCATTAATCCTTGTTCATTCTTCATCGTTCATTCTTCATTGATCATTGACCCTTGTTCATTCTTCATCGTTCATTCTTCATTGATCATTGATCCTTGTTCATTCTTCATCGTTCATTCGTCATTGATCATTGATCCTAGTTCATTCTTCATCGTTCATTCTTCATTGATCATTGATCCTTGTTCATTCTTCATCGTTCATTCTTCATTGATCATGGATCCTTGTTCATTCTTCATCGTTCATCCTTCATTGATCATTGATCCTTGTTCATTCTTCATCGTTCATTCGTCATTGATCATTGATCCTTGTTCAATCTTCATCGTTCATTCTTCATTGACCATTAATCCTTGTTCATTTTTCATCGTTCATTCTTCATTGATCATTGATCCTTGTTCATTCTTCATCGTTCATTCTTCATTGAGCATTAATCTTTGTTCATTCTTCATCGTTCATTCGTCATTGATCATTGATCCTTGTTCATTCTTCATCGTTCATTCTTCATTGATCATTGATCCTTGTTCATTCTTCATCGTTCATTCTTCATTTAGATTCTTGTTCATTCTTCATCGTTCATTCTTCATTCATCATTGATCCTTGTTCATTCTTCATCGTTCATTCGTCATTCATCATTGATCCTTGTTCATTCTTCATCGTTCATTTGTCATTCATCATTGATCCTTGTTCATTCTTCATTGATCATTGACCCTTGTTCATTCTTCATCGTTCATTCTTTATTGATCATTGATCCTTGTTCATTCTTCATCGTTCATTCGTCATTGATCATTGATCCTTGTTCAATCTTCATCGTTCATTCGTCATTGACCATTAATCCTTGTTTATTCTTCATCGTTCATTCTTCATTCTTCATTGATCATTGATCCTTTTTCATTCTTCATCGTTCATTTGTCATTGATAATTGATCCTTGTTCATTCTTCATCGTTCATTCGTCATTGACCATTAATCCTTGTTCATTCTTCATCGTTCATTCTTCATTGATCATTGATCCTTGTTCATTCTTCATCGTTCATTCGTCATTGATCATTCATCCTTGTTCATTCTTCATCGTTCATTCTTCATTGACCATTGATCCTTGTTCATTCTTCATCGTTCATTCTTCATTGATCATTGATCCTTGTTCATTCTTCATCGTTCATTCGTCATTGACCATTAATCCTTGTTCATTCTTCATCGTTCATTCTTCATTGATCATTGACCCTTGTTCATTCTTCATCGTTCATTCTTCATTGATCATTGATCCTTGTTCATTCTTCATCGTTCATTCGTCATTGATCATTGATCCTAGTTCATTCTTCATCGTTCATTCTTCATTGATCATTGATCCTTGTTCATTCTTCATCGTTCATTCTTCATTGATCATTGATCCTTGTTCATTCTTCATCGTTCATCCTTCATTGATCATTGATCCTTGTTCATTCTTCATCGTTCATTCGTCATTGATCATTGATCCTTGTTCAATCTTCATCGTTCATTCTTCATTGACCATTAATCGTTGTTTATTCTTCATCGTTCATTCTTCATTGATCATTGATCCTTTTTCATTCTTCATCGTTCATTTGTCATTGATAATTGATCCTTGTTCATTCTTCATCGTTCATTCTTCATTGATCATTGATCCTTGTTCATTCTTCATCGTACATTCTTCATTGACCATTGATCCTTGTTCATTCTTCATCGTTCATTCTTCATTGAGCATTAATCTTTGTTCATTCTTCATCGTTCATTCTTCATTGATCATTGATCCTTGTTCATTCTTCATCGTTCATTCTTCATTGATCATGGATCCTTGTTCATTCTTCATCGTTCATCTTTCATTGATCATTGATCCTTGTTCATTCTTCATCGTTCATCCTTCATTGATCATTGATCCTTGTTCATTCTTCATCGTTCATTCTTCATTGATCATTGATCCTTTTTCATTCTTCATCGTTCATTTGTCATTGATAATTGATCCTTGTTCATTCTTCATCGTTCATTCTTCATTCATCATTGATCCTTGTTCATTCTTCATCGTTCATTCTTCATTGATCATTGATCCTTGTTCATTCTTCATCGTTCATCCTTCATTGATCATTGATCCTTGTTCATTCTTCATCGTTCATTCGTCATTGACCATTAATCCTTGTTCATTCTTAATCGTTCATTCTTCATTGATCATTGATCCTTGTTCATTCTTCATCGTTCATTTGTCATTGATAATTGATCCTTGTTTATTCTTCATCGTTCATTCTTCATTGATCATTGATCCTTGTTCATTCTTCATCAATCATTCTTCATTGATCATTGATCCTTGTTCATTCTTCATCGTTCATTCGTCATTGATCATTGATCCTTGTTCATTCTTCATCGTTCATTCTTCATTGACCATTAATCGTTGTTTATTCTTCATCGTTCATTCTTCATTGATCATTGATCCTTTTTCATTCTTCATCGTTCATTTGTCATTGATAATTGATCCTTGTTCATTCTTCATCGTTCATTCTTCATTGATCATTGATCCTTGTTCATTCTTCATCGTACATTCTTCATTGATCATTGATCCTTGTTCATTCTTCATCGTTCATTCTTCATTGACCATTGATCCTTGTTCATTCTTCATCGTTCATTCTTCATTGAGCATTAATCTTTGTTCATTCTTCATCGTTCATTCTTCATTGATCATTGATCCTTGTTCATTCTTCATCGTTCATTCTTCATTGATCATGGATCCTTGTTCATTCTTCATCGTTCATCCTTCATTGATCATTGATCCTTGTTCATTCTTCATCGTTCATCCTTCATTGATCATTGATCCTTGTTCATTCTTCATCGTTCATTCTTCATTGATCATTGATCCTTTTTCATTCTTCATCGTTCATTTGTCATTGATAATTGATCCTTGTTCATTCTTCATCGTTCATTCTTCATTCATCATTGATCCTTGTTCATTCTTCATCGTTCATTCTTCATTGATCATTGATCCTTGTTCATTCTTCATCGTTCATCCTTCATTGATCATTGATCCTTGTTCATTCTTCATCGTTCATTCGTCATTGACCATTAATCCTTGTTCATTCTTAATCGTTCATTCTTCATTGATCATTGATCCTTGTTCATTCTTCATCGTTCATTTGTCATTGATAATTGATCCTTGTTTATTCTTCATCGTTCATTCTTCATTGATCATTGATCCTTGTTCATTCTTCATCAATCATTCTTCATTGATCATTGATCCTTGTTCATTCTTCATCGTTCATTCGTCATTGATCACTGATCCTTGTTCATTCTTCATCGTTCATTCTTCATTGACCATTGATCCTTGTTCATTCTTCATCGTTCATTCTTCATTGAGCATTAATCTTTGTTCATTCTTCATCGTTCATTTGTCATTCATCATTGATCCTTGTTCATTCTTCATTGATCATTGACCCTTGTTCATTCTTCATCGTTCATTCTTTATTGATCATTGATCCTTGTTCATTCTTCATCGTTCATTCGTCATTGATCATTGATCCTTGTTCAATCTTCATCGTTCATTCGTCATTGACCATTAATCCTTGTTTATTCTTCATCGTTCATTCTTCATTGATCATTGATCCTTTTTCATTCTTCATCGTTCATTTGTCATTGATAATTGATCCTTGTTCATTCTTCATCGTTCATTCGTCATTGACCATTAATCCTTGTTCATTCTTCATCGTTCATTCTTCATTGATCATTGATCCTTGTTCATTCTTCATCGTTCATTCGTCATTGATCATTCATCCTTGTTCATTCTTCATCGTTCATTCTTCATTGACCATTGATCCTTGTTCATTCTTCATCGTTCATTCTTCATTGATCATTGATCCTTGTTCATTCTTCATCGTTCATTCGTCATTGACCATTAATCCTTGTTCATTCTTCATCGTTCATTCTTCATTGATCATTGACCCTTGTTCATTCTTCATCGTTCATTCTTCATTGATCATTGATCCTTGTTCATTCTTCATCGTTCATTCGTCATTGATCATTGATCCTAGTTCATTCTTCATCGTTCATTCTTCATTGATCCTTGTTTATTCTTCATCGTTCATTCTTCATTGATCATTGATCCTTGTTCATTCTTCATCGTTCATCCTTCATTGATCATTGATCCTTGTTCATTCTTCATCGTTCATTCGTCATTGATCATTGATCCTTGTTCAATCTTCATCGTTCATTCTTCATTGACCATTAATCGTTGTTTATTCTTCATCGTTCATTCTTCATTGATCATTGATCCTTTTTCATTCTTCATCGTTCATTTGTCATTGATAATTGATCCTTGTTCATTCTTCATCGTTCATTCTTCATTGATCATTGATCCTTGTTCATTCTTCATCGTACATTCTTCATTGATCATTGATCCTTGTTCATTCTTCATCGTTCATTCTTCATTGACCATTGATCCTTGTTCATTCTTCATCGTTCATTCTTCATTGAGCATTAATCTTTGTTCATTCTTCATCGTTCATTCTTCATTGATCATTGATCCTTGTTCATTCTTCATCGTTCATTCTTCAATGATCATGGATCCTTGTTCATTCTTCATCGTTCATCCTTCATTGATCATTGATCCTTGTTCATTCTTCATCGTTCATCCTTCATTGATCATTGATCCTTGTTCATTCTTCATCGTTCATTCTTCTTTGATCATTGATCCTTTTTCATTCTTCATCGTTCATTTGTCATTGATAATTGATCCTTGTTCATTCTTCATCGTTCATTCTTCATTCATCATTGATCCTTGTTCATTCTTCATCGTTCATTCTTCATTGATCATTGATCCTTGTTCATTATTCATCGTTCATCCTTCATTGATCATTGATCCTTGTTCATTCTTCATCGTTCATTCGTCATTGACCATTAATCCTTGTTCATTCTTCATCGTGCATTATTCATTGATCATTGATCCTTGTTTATTCTTCATCGTTCATTCTTCATTGATCATTAATCCTTGTTCATTCTTCATCGTTCATTCTTCATTGATCAATGACCCTTGTTCATTCTTCATCGTTCATTCGTCATTGATCATTGATCCTTGTTCATTCTTCATCGTTCATTCGTCATTGATCATTGATCCTTGTTCATTCTTCATCGTTCATTCTTCATTAATCATTGATCCTTGTTCATTCTTCATCGTTCATTCTTCATTGATCATGGATCCTTGTTCATTCTTCATCGTTCATCATTCATTGATCATTGATCCTTGTTCATTCTTCATCGTTCATTCGTCATTGATCATTGATGCTTGTTCAATCTTCATCGTTCATTCTTCATTGACCATTAATCCTTGTTCATTCTCCATCGTTCATTCTTCATTGATCATTGATCCTTGTTCATTCTTCATCGTTCATTCTTCATTGAGCATTAATCTTTGTTCATTCTTCATCGTTCATTCGTCATTGATCATTGATCCTTGTTCATTCTTCATCGTTCATTCTTCATTGATCATTGATCCGTGTTCATTCTTCATCGTTCATTCTTCATTGAGATTCTTGTTCATTCTTCATCGTTCATTCTTCATTCATCATTGATCCTTGTTCATTCTTCATCGTTCATTCGTCATTCATCATTGATCCTTGTTAATTCTTCATCGTTCATTTATCATTCATCATTGATCCTTGTTCATTCTTCATTGATCATTGACCCTTGTTCATTCTTCATCGTTCATTCGTCATTGATCATTGATCCTTGTTCAATCTTCATCGTTCATTCTTCATTAACCATTAATCGTTGTTTATTCTTCATCGTTCATTCTTCATCGATCATTGATCCTTTTTCATTCTTCATCGTTCATTTGTCATTAATAATTGATCCTTGTTCATTCTTTATCGTTCATTCTTCATTGATCATTGATCCTTGTTCATTCTTCATCGTTCATTGTTCATTGATCATTGATCCTTGTTCATTCTTCATCGTTCATTCTTCATTGACCATTGATCCTTGTTCATTCTTCATCGTTCATCCTTCATTGATCATTGATCCTTGTTCATTCTTCATCCTTCATTGATCATTGATCCTTGTTCATTCTTCATCGTTCATTCTTCATTGATCATTGATCCTTTTTCATTCTTAATCGTTCATTTGTCATTGATAATTGATCCTTGTTCATTCTTCATCGTTCATTCGTCATTGATCATTGATCCTTGTTCATTCTTCATCATTCATTCTTCATTGATCATTGATCCTTGTTCATTCTTCATCGTTCATTCTTCATTGAGATTCTTGTTCATTCTTCATCGTTCATTCTTCATTCATCATTGATCCTAGTTCATTCTTCATCGTTCATTCGTCATTCATCATTGATCCTTGTTCATTCTTCATCGTTCATTTGTCATTCATCATTGATCCTTGTTCATTCTTCATTGATCATTGACCCTTGTTCATTCTTCATCGTTCATTCTTTATTGATCATTGATCCTTGTTCATTCTTCATCGTTCATTCGTCATTGATCATTGATCCTTGTTCAATCTTCATCGTTCATTCGTCATTGACCATTAATCCTTGTTTATTCTTCATCGTTCATTCTTCATTGATCATTGATCCTTTTTCATTCTTCATCGTTCATTTGTCATTGATAATTGATCCTTGTTCATTCTTGATCGTTCATTCGTCATTGATCATTGATCCTTGTTCATTCTTCATCGTTCATTCTTCATTGATCATTGATCCTTGTTCATTCTTCATCGTTCATTCGTCATTGATCATTGATCCTTGTTCATTTTTCATCGTTCATTCTTCATTGACCATTGATCCTTGTTCATTCTTCATTGATCATTGATCCTTGTTCATTCTTCATCGTTCATTCGTCATTGACGATTAATCCTTGTTCATTCTTCATCGTTCATTCTTCATTGATCATTGACCCTTGTTCATTCTTCATCGTTCATTCTTCATTGATCATTGATCCTTGTTCATTCTTCATCGTTCATTCGTCATTGATCATTGATCCTAGTTCATTCTTCATCGTTCATTCTTCATTGATCATTGATCCTTGTTCATTCTTCATCGTTCATTCTTCATTGATCATTGATCCTTGTTCATTCTTCATCGTTCATCCTTCATTGATCATTGATCCTTGTTCATTCTTCATCGTTCATTCGTCATTGATCATTCACCCTTGTACAATCTTCATCGTTCATTCTTCATTGACCATTAATCGTTGTTTATTCTTCATCGTTCATTCTTCATCGATCATTGATCCTTTTTCATTCTTCATCGTTCATTTGTCATTGATAATTGATCCTTGTTCATTCTTTATCGTTCATTCTTCATTGATCATTGATCCTTGTTCATTCTTCATCGTTCATTCTTCATTGATCATTGATCCTTGTTCATTCTTCATCGTTCATTCTTCATTGACCATTGATCCTTGTTCATTCTTCATCGTTCATTCTTCATTGAGCATTAATCTTTGTTCATTCTTCATCGTTCATTCTTCATTGATCATTGATCCTTGTTCATTCTTCATCGTTCATTCTTCATTGATCATGGATCCTTGTTCATTCTTCATCGTTCATTCTTCATTGATCATTGATCCTTGTTCATTCTTCATCGTTCATCCTTCATTGATCATTGATCCTTGTTCATTCTTCATCGTTCATTCTTCATTGATCATTGATCCTTTTTCATTCTTCATCGTTCATTTGTCATTGATAATTGATCCTTGTTCATTCTTCATCGTTCATTCTTCATTCATCATTGATCCTTGTTCATTCTTCATCGTTCATTCTTCATTGATCATTGATCCTTGTTCATTCTTCATCGTTCATCCTTCATTGATCATTGATCCTTGTTCATTCTTCATCGTTCATCCTTCATTGATCATTGATCCTTGTTCATTCTTCATCGTTCATTCGTCATTGACCATTAATCCTTGTTCATTCTTAATCGTTCATTCTTCATTGATCATTGATCCTTGTTCATTCTTCATCGTTCATTTGTCATTGATATTTGATCCTTGTTTATTCTTCATCGTTCATTCTTTATTGATCATTGATCCTTGTTCATTCTTCATCGTTCATTCTTCATTGATCATTGATCCTTGTTCATTCTTCATCGTTCATTCGTCATTGATCATTGATCCTTGTTCATTCTTCATCGTTCATTCTTCATTGACCATTGATCCTTGTTAATTCTTCATCGTTCATTCTTCATTGAGCATTAATCTTGGTTCATTCTTCATCGTTCATTCTTCATTGATCATTGATCCTTGTTCATTCTTCATCGTTCATTCTTCATTCATCATTGATCCTTGTTCATTCTTCATCGTTCATTCTTCATTGATCATTGATCCTTGTTCATTATTCATCGTTCATCCTTCATTGATCATTGATCCTTGTTTATTCTTCATCGTTCATTCGTCATTGACCATTAATCCTTGTTCATTCTTCATCGTTCATTCTTCATTGATCATTGATCCTTGTTTATTCTTCATCGTTCATTCTTCATTGATCATTAATCCTTGTTCACTCTTCATCGTTCATTCTTCATTGATCATTGACCCTTGTTCATTCTTCATCGTTCATTCTTCATTGATCATTGATCCTTGTTCATTCTTCATCGTTCATTCGTCATTGATCATTGATCCTAGTTCATTCTTCATCGTTCATTCTTCATTGATCATTGATCCTTGTTCATTCTTCATCGTTCATTCTTCATTGATCATTGATCCTTGTTCATTCTTCATCGTTCATCCTTCATTGATCATTGATCCTTGTTCATTCTTCATCGTTCATTCGTCATTGATCATTGATCCTTGTTCAATCTTCATCGTTCATTCTTCATTGACCATTAATCCTTGTTCATTCTTCATCGTTCATTCTTCATTGATCATTGATCCTTGTTAATTCTTCATCGTTCATTCTTCATTGAGCATTAATCTTTGTTCATTCTTCATCGTTCATTCGTCATTGATCATTGATCCTTGTTCATTCTTCATTGACCATTGATCCTTGTTCATTCTTCATCGTTCATTCGTCATTGACCATTAATCCTTGTTTATTCTTCATCGTTCATTCTTCATTGATCATTGATCCTTTTTCATTCTTCATCGTTCATTCTTCATTCATCATTGATCCTTGTTCATTCTTCATCGTTCATTCTTCATTGATCATTGATCCTTGTTCATTCTTCATCATTCATCCTTCATTGATCATTGATCCTTGTTCATTCTTCATCGTTCATTCGTCATTGACCATTAATCCTTGTTCATTCTTCATCGTTCATTCTTCATTGATCATTGATCCTTGTTTATTCTTCATCGTTCATTCTTCATTGATCATTAATCCTTGTTCATTCTTCATCGTTCATTCTTCATTGATCATTGACCCTTGTTCATTCTTCATCGTTCATTCTTCATTGATCATTGATCCTTGTTCATTCTTCATCGTTCATTCGTCATTGATCATTGATCCTAGTTCATTCTTCATCGTTCTTTCTTCATTGATCATTGATCCTTGTTCATTCTTCATCGTTCATTCTTCATTGATCATGGATCCTTGTTCATTCTTCATCGTTCATCCTTCATTGATCATTGATCCTTGTTCATTCTTCATCGTTCATTCGTCATTGATCATTGATCCTTGTTCAATCTTCATCGTTCATTCTTCATTGATCATTAATCCTTGTTCATTTTTCATCGTTCATTCTTCATTGATCATTGATCCTTGTTCATTCTTCATCGTTCATTCTTCATTGAGCATTAATCTTTGTTCATTCTTCATCGTTCATTCGTCATTGATCATTGATCCTTGTTCATTCTTCATCGTTCATTCTTCATTGATCATTGATCCTTGTTCATTCTTCATCGTTCATTCTTCATTTAGATTCTTGTTCATTCTTCATCGTTCATTCTTCATTCATCATTGATCCTTGTTCATTCTTCATCGTTCATTCGTCATTCATCATTGATCCTTGTTCATTCTTCATCGTTCATTTGTCATTCATCATTGATCCTTATTCATTCTTCATTGATCATTGACCCTTGTTCATTCTTCATCGTTCATTCTTTATTGATCATTGATCCTTGTTCATTCTTCATCGTTCATTCGTCATTGATCATTGATCCTTGTTCAATCTTCATCGTTCATTCGTCATTGACCATTAATCCTTGTTTATTCTTCATCGTTCATTCTTCATTGATCATTGATCCTTTTTCATTCTTCATCGTTCATTTGTCATTGATAATTGATCCTTGTTCATTCTTCATCGTTCATTCGTCATTGACCATTAATCCTTGTTCATTCTTCATCGTTCATTCGTCATTCATCATTGATCCTTGTTCATTCTTCATCGTTCATTCTTCATTCATCATTGATCCTTGTTCATTCTTCATCGTTCATCCTTCATTGATCATTGATCCTTGTTCATTCTTCATCGTTCATTCGTCATTGACCATTGATCCTTGTTCATTCTTCATCGTTCATTCTTCATTGATCATTGATCCTTGTTCATTCTTCATCGTTCATTCTTCATTGATCATTAATCCTTGTTCATTCTTCATCGTTCATTCTTCATTGATCATTGACCCTTGTTCATTCTTCATCGTTCATTCTTCATTGATCATTGATCCTTGTTCATTCTTCATCGTTCATTCGTCATTGATCATTGATCCTTGTTCAATCTTCATCGTTCATTCTTCATTGACCATTAATCCTTGTTCATTCTTCATCGTTCATTCTTCATTGATCATTGATCCTTGTTCATTCTTCATCGTTCATTGGTCATTGATAATTGATCCTTGTTTATTCTTCATCGTTCATTCTTCATTGATCATTGATCCTTGTTCATTCTTCATCAATCATTCTTCATTGATCATTGATCCTTGTTCATTCTTCATCGTTCATTCGTCATTGATCATTGATCCTTGTTCATTCTTCATCGTTCATTCTTCATTGACCATTGATCCTTGTTCATTCTTCATCGTTCATTCTTCATTGAGCATTAATCTTTGTTCATTCTTCATCGTTCATTCTTCATTGATCATTGATCCTTGTTCATTCTTCATCGTTCATTCTTCATTCATCATTGATCCTTGTTCATTCTTCATCGTTCATTCTTCATTGATCATTGATCCGTGTTCATTCTTCATCGTTCATCCTTCGTTGATCATTGATCCTTGTTCATTCTTCATCGTTCATTCGTCATTGACCATTAATCCTTGTTCATTCTTCATCGTTCATTCTTCAGTGATCATTGATCCTTGTTTAATCTTCATCGTTCATTCTTCATTGATCATTAATCCTTGTTCATTCTTCATCGTTCATTCTTCATTGATCATTGACCCTTGTTCATTCTTCATCGTTCATTCTTCATTGATCATTGATCCTTGTTCATTCTTCATCGTTCATTCGTCATTGATCATTGATCCTAGTTCATTCTTCATCGTTCATTCTTCATTGATCATTGATCCTTGTTCATTCTTCATCGTTGATTCTTCATTGATCATGGATCCTTGTTCATTCTTCATCGTTCATCCTTCATTGATCATTGATCCTTGTTCATTCTTCATCGTTCATTCGTCATTGATCATTGATCCTTGTTCAATCTTCATCGTTCATTCTTCATTGACCATTAATCCTTGTTCATTTTTCATCGTTCATTCTTCATTGATCATTGATCCTTGTTCATTCTTCATCGTTCATTCTTCATTGAGCATTAATCTTTGTTCATTCTTCATCGTTCATTCGTCATTGATCATTGATCCTTGTTCATTCTTCATCGTTCATTCTTCATTGATCATTGATCCTTGTTCATTCTTCATCGTTCATTCGTCATTGATCATTGATCCTTGTTCAATCTTCATCGTTCATTCTTCATTGACCATTAATCCTTGTTCATTTTTCATCGTTCATTCTTCATTGATCATTGATCCTTGTTCATTCTTCATCGTTCATTCTTCATTGAGCATTAATCTTTGTTCATTCTTCATCGTTCATTCGTCATTGATCATTGATCCTTGTTCATTCTTCATCGTTCATTCTTCATTGATCATTGATCCTTGTTCATTCTTCATCGTTCATTCTTCATTTAGATTCTTGTTCATTCTTCATCGTTCATTCTTCATTCATCATTGATCCTTGTTCATTCTTCATCGTTCATTCGTCATTCATCATTGATCCTTGTTCATTCTTCATCGTTCATTTGTCATTCATCATTGATCCTTGTTCATTCTTCATTGATCATTGACCCTTGTTCATTCTTCATCGTTCATTCTTTATTGATCATTGATCCTTGTTCATTCTTCATCGTTCATTCGTCATTGATCATTGATCCTTGTTCAATCTTCATCGTTCATTCGTCATTGACCATTAATCCTTGTTTATTCTTCATCGTTCATTCTTCATTGATCATTGATCCTTTTTCATTCTTCATCGTTCATTTGTCATTGATAATTGATCCTTGTTCATTCTTCATCGTTCATTCGTCATTGACCATTAATCCTTGTTCATTCTTCATCGTTCATTCTTCATTGATCATTGATCCTTGTTCATTCTTCATCGTTCATTCGTCATTGATCATTCATCCTTGTTCATTCTTCATCGTTCATTCTTCATTGACCATTGATCCTTGTTCATTCTTCATCGTTCATTCTTCATTGATCATTGATCCTTGTTCATTCTTCATCGTTCATTCGTCATTGACCATTAATCCTTGTTCATTCTTCATCGTTCATTCTTCATTGATCATTGACCCTTGTTCATTCTTCATCGTTCATTCTTCATTGATCATTGATCCTTGTTCATTCTTCATCGTTCATTCGTCATTGATCATTGATCCTAGTTCATTCTTCATCGTTCATTCTTCATTGATCATTGATCCTTGTTCATTCTTCATCGTTCATTCTTCATTGATCATTGATCCTTGTTCATTCTTCATCGTTCATCCTTCATTGATCATTGATCCTTGTTCATTCTTCATCGTTCATTCGTCATTGATCATTGATCCTTGTTCAATCTTCATCGTTCATTCTTCATTGACCATTAATCGTTGTTTATTCTTCATCGTTCATTCTTCATTGATCATTGATCCTTTTTCATTCTTCATCGTTCATTTGTCATTGATAATTGATCCTTGTTCATTCTTCATCGTTCATTCTTCATTGATCATTGATCCTTGTTCATTCTTCATCGTACATTCTTCATTGATCATTGATCCTTGTTCATTCTTCATCGTTCATTCTTCATTTACCATTGATCCTTGTTCATTCTTCATCGTTCATTCTTCATTGAGCATTAATCTTTGTTCATTCTTCATCGTTCATTCTTCATTGATCATTGATCCTTGTTCATTCTTCATCGTTCATTCTTCATTGATCATGGATCCTTGTTCATTCTTCATCGTTCATCTTTCATTGATCATTGATCCTTGTTCATTCTTCATCGTTCATCCTTCATTGATCATTGATCCTTGTTCATTCTTCATCGTTCATTCTTCATTGATCATTGATCCTTTTTCATTCTTCATCGTTCATTTGTCATTGATAATTGATCCTTGTTCATTCTTCATCGTTCATTCTTCATTCATCATTGATCCTTGTTCATTCTTCATCGTTCATTCTTCATTGATCATTGATCCTTGTTCATTCTTCATCGTTCATCCTTCATTGATCATTGATCCTTGTTCATTCTTCATCGTTCATTCGTCATTGACCATTAATCCTTGTTCATTCTTAATCGTTCATTCTTCATTGATCATTGATCCTTGTTCATTCTTCATCGTTCATTTGTCATTGATAATTGATCCTTGTTTATTCTTCATCGTTCATTTTTCATTGATCATTGATCCTTGTTCATTCTTCATCAATCATTCTTCATTGATCATTGATCCTTGTTCATTCTTCATCGTTCATTCGTCATTGATCATTGATCCTTGTTCATTCTTCATCGTTCATTCTTCATTGACCATTAATCGTTGTTTATTCTTCATCGTTCATTCTTCATTGATCATTGATCCTTTTTCATTCTTCATCGTTCATTTGTCATTGATAATTGATCCTTGTTCATTCTTCATCGTTCATTCTTCATTGATCATTGATCCTTGTTCATTCTTCATCGTACATTCTTCATTGATCATTGATCCTTGTTCATTCTTCATCGTTCATTCTTCATTGACCATTGATCCTTGTTCATTCTTCATCGTTCATTCTTCATTGAGCATTAATCTTTGTTCATTCTTCATCGTTCATTCTTCATTGATCATTGATCCTTGTTCATTCTTCATCGTTCATTCTTCATTGATCATGGATCCTTGTTCATTCTTCATCGTTCATCCTTCATTGATCATTGATCCTTGTTCATTCTTCATCGTTCATCCTTCATTGATCATTGATCCTTGTTCATTCTTCATCGTTCATTCTTCATTGATCATTGATCCTTTTTCATTCTTCATCGTTCATTTGTCATTGATAATTGATCCTTGTTCATTCTTCATCGTTCATTCTTCATTCATCATTGATCCTTGTTCATTCTTCATCGTTCATTCTTCATTGATCATTGATCCTTGTTCATTCTTCATCGTTCATCCTTCATTGATCATTGATCCTTGTTCATTCTTCATCGTTCATTCGTCATTGACCATTAATCCTTGTTCATTCTTAATCGTTCATTCTTCATTGATCATTGATCCTTGTTCATTCTTCATCGTTCATTTGTCATTGATAATTGATCCTTGTTTATTCTTCATCGTTCATTCTTCATTGATCATTGATCCTTGTTCATTCTTCATCAATCATTCTTCATTGATCATTGATCCTTGTTCATTCTTCATCGTTCATTCGTCATTGATCACTGATCCTTGTTCATTCTTCATCGTTCATTCTTCATTGACCATTGATCCTTGTTCATTCTTCATCGTTCATTCTTCATTGAGCATTAATCTTTGTTCATTCTTCATCGTTCATTTGTCATTCATCATTGATCCTTGTTCATTCTTCATTGATCATTGACCCTTGTTCATTCTTCATCGTTCATTCTTTATTGATCATTGATCCTTGTTCATTCTTCATCGTTCATTCGTCATTGATCATTGATCCTTGTTCAATCTTCATCGTTCATTCGTCATTGACCATTAATCCTTGTTTATTCTTCATCGTTCATTCTTCATTGATCATTGATCCTTTTTCATTCTTCATCGTTCATTTGTCATTGATAATTGATCCTTGTTCATTCTTCATCGTTCATTCGTCATTGACCATTAATCCTTGTTCATTCTTCATCGTTCATTCTTCATTGATCATTGATCCTTGTTCATTCTTCATCGTTCATTCGTCATTGATCATTCATCCTTGTTCATTCTTCATCGTTCATTCTTCATTGACCATTGATCCTTGTTCATTCTTCATCGTTCATTCTTCATTGATCATTGATCCTTGTTCATTCTTCATCGTTCATTCGTCATTGACCATTAATCCTTGTTCATTCTTCATCGTTCATTCTTCATTGATCATTGACCCTTGTTCATTCTTCATCGTTCATTCTTCATTGATCATTGATCCTTGTTCATTCTTCATCGTTCATTCGTCATTGATCATTGATCCTAGTTCATTCTTCATCGTTCATTCTTCATTGATCCTTGTTCATTCTTCATCGTTCATTCTTCATTGATCATTGATCCTTGTTCATTCTTCATCGTTCATCCTTCATTGATCATTGATCCTTGTTCATTCTTCATCGTTCATTCGTCATTGATCATTGATCCTTGTTCAATCTTCATCGTTCATTCTTCATTGACCATTAATCGTTGTTTATTCTTCATCGTTCATTCTTCATTGATCATTGATCCTTTTTCATTCTTCATCGTTCATTTGTCATTGATAATTGATCCTTGTTCATTCTTCATCGTTCATTCTTCATTGATCATTGATCCTTGTTCATTCTTCATCGTACATTCTTCATTGATCATTGATCCTTGTTCATTCTTCATCGTTCATTCTTCATTGACCATTGATCCTTGTTCATTCTTCATCGTTCATTCTTCATTGAGCATTAATCTTTGTTCATTCTTCATCGTTCATTCTTCATTGATCATTGATCCTTGTTCATTCTTCATCGTTCATTCTTCATTGATCATGGATCCTTGTTCATTCTTCATCGTTCATCCTTCATTGATCATTGATCCTTGTTCATTCTTCATCGTTCATCCTTCAATGATCATTGATCCTTGTTCATTCTTCATCGTTCATTCTTCATTGATCATTGATCCTTTTTCATTCTTCATCGTTTATTTGTCATTGATAATTGATCCTTGTTCATTCTTCATCGTTCATTCTTCATTCATCATTGATCCTTGTTCATTCTTCATCGTTCATTCTTCATTGATCATTGATCCTTGTTCATTCTTCATCGTTCATCCTTCATTGATCATTGATCCTTGTTCATTCTTCATCGTTCATTCGTCATTGACCATTAATCCTTGTTCATTCTTAATCGTTCATTCTTCATTGATCATTGATCCTTGTTCATTCTTCATCGTACATTCTTCATTGATCATTGATCCTTGTTCATTCTTCATCGTTCATTCTTCATTGACCATTGATCCTTGTTCATTCTTCATCGTTCATTCTTCATTGAGCATTAATCTTTGTTCATTCTTCATCGTTCATTCTTCATTGATCATTGATCCTTGTTCATTCTTCATCGTTCATTCTTCATTGATCATGGATCCTTGTTCATTCTTCATCGTTCATCCTTCATTGATCATTGATCCTTGTTCATTCTTCATCGTTCATCCTTCATTGATCATTGATCCTTGTTCATTCTTCATCGTTCATTCTTCATTGATCATTGATCCTTTTTCATTCTTCATCGTTCATTTGTCATTGATAATTGATCCTTGTTCATTCTTCATCGTTCATTCTTCATTCATCATTGATCCTTGTTCATTCTTCATCGTTCATTCTTCATTGATCATTGATCCTTGTTCATTCTTCATCGTTCATCCTTCATTGATCATTGATCCTTGTTCATTCTTCATCGTTCATTCGTCATTGACCATTAATCCTTGTTCATTCTTAATCGTTCATTCTTCATTGATCATTGATCCTTGTTCATTCTTCATCGTTCATTTGTCATTGATAATTGATCCTTGTTTATTCTTCATCGTTCATTCTTCATTGATCATTGATCCTTGTTCATTCTTCATCAATCATTCTTCATTGATCATTGATCCTTGTTCATTCTTCATCGTTCATTCGTCATTGATCATTGATCCTTGTTCATTCTTCATCGTTCATTCTTCATTGACCATTGATCCTTGTTCATTCTTCATCGTTCATTCTTCATTGAGCATTAATCTTTGTTCATTCTTCATCGTTCATTCTTCATTGATCATTGATCCTTGTTCATTCTTCATTCATCATTGATCCTTGTTCATTCTTCATCGTTCATTCGTCATTGACCATTAATCCTTGTTCATTCTTCATCGTTCATTCTTCATTGATCATTGATCCTTGTTTATTCTTCATCGTTCATTCTTCATTGATCATTAATCCTTGTTCATTCTTCATCGTTCATTCTTCATTGATCATTGACCCTTGTTCATTCTTCATCGTTCATTCTGCATTGATCATTGATCCTTGTTCATTCTTCATCGTTCATTCGTCATTGATCATTGATCATTGATCCTAGTTCATTCTTCATCGTTCATTCTTCATTGATCATTGATCCTTGTTCATTCTTCATCGTTCATTCTTCATTGATCATGGATCCTTGTTCATTCTTCATCGTTCATCCTTCATTGATCATTGATCCTTGTTCATTCTTCATCGTTCATTCGTCATTGATCATTGATCCTTGTTCAATCTTCATCGTTCATTCTTCATTGACCATTAATCCTTGTTCATTCTTCATCGTTCATTCTTCATTGATCATTGATCCTTGTTCATTCTTCATCGTTCATTCTTCATTGAACATTAATCTTTGTTCATTCTTCATCGTTCATTCGTCATTGATCATTGAACCTTGTTCATTCTTCATCGTTCATTCTTCATTGATCATTGATCCTTGTTCATTCTTCATCGTTCATTCTTCATTTAGATTCTTGTTCATTCTTCATCGTTCATTCTTCATTCATCATTGATCCTTGTTCATTCTTCATCGTTCATTCGTCATTGACCATTAATCCTTGTTCATTCTTCATCGTTCATTCTTCATTGATCATTGACCCTTGTTCATTCTTCATCGTTCATTCTTCATTGATCATTGATCCTTGTTCATTGTTCATCGTTCATTCGTCATTGATCATTGATCCTAGTTCATTCTTCATCGTTCATTCTTCATTGATCATTGATCCTTGTTCATTCTTTATCGTTCATTCTTCATTGATCATTGATCCTTGTTCATTCTTCATCGTTCATTCTTCATTGATCATGGATCCTTGTTCATTCTTCATCGTTCATCCATCATTGATCATTGATCCTTGTTCATTCTTCATCGTTCATTCGTCATTGACCATTAATCCTTGTTCATTCTTCATCGTTCATTCTTCATTGATCATTGATCCTTTTTCATTCTTCATCGTTCATTTGTCATTGATAATTGATCCTTGTTCATTCTTCATCGTTCATTCTTCATTCATCATTGATCCTTGTTCATTCTTCATCGTTCATTCTTCATTGATCATTGATCCTTGTTCATTCTTCATCGTTCATCCTTCATTGATCATTGATCCTTGTTCATTCTTCATCGTTCATTCGTCATTGACCATTAATCCTTGTTCATTCTTAATCGTTAATTCTTCATTGATCATTGATCCTTGTTCATTCTTCATCGTTCATTTGTCATTGATAATTGATCCTTGTTTATTCTTCATCGTTCATTCTTCATTGATCATTGATCCTTGTTCATTCTTCATCAATCATTCTTCATTGATCATTGATCCTTGTTCATTCTTCATCGTTCATTCGTCATTGATCATTGATCCTTGTTCATTCTTCATCGTTCATTCTTCATTGACCATTGATCCTTGGTCATTCTTCATCGTTCATTCTTCATTGAGCATTAATCTTTGTTCATTCTTCATCGTTCATTCTTCATTGATCATTGATCCTTGTTCATTCTTCATCGTTCATTCTTCATTGATCATTGATCCTTGTTCATTCTTCATCGTTCATTCTTCATTGATCATTGATCCTTGTTCATTCTTCATCGTTCATCCTTCATTGATCATTGATCCATGTTCATTCTTCGTCGTTCATTCGTCATTGACCATTAATCCTTGTTCATTCTTCATCGTTCATTCTTCATTGATCATTGATCCTTGTTTATTCTTCATCGTTCATTCTTCATTGATCATTAATCCTTGTTCATTCTTCATCTTTCATTCTTCATTGATCATTGACCCTTGTTCGTTCTTCATCGTTCATTCTTCATTGATCATTGATCCTTGTTCATTCTTCATCGTTCATTCGTCATTGATCATTGATCCTAGTTCATTCTTCATCATTCATTCTTCATTGATCATTGATCCTTGTTCATTCTTCATCGTTCATTCTTCATTGATCATGGGTCCTTGTTCATTCTTCATCGTTCATCCTTCATTGATCATTGATCCTTGTTCATTCTTCATCGTTCATTCGTCATTGATCATTGATCCTTGTTCAATCTTCATCGTTCATTCTTCATTGACCATTAATCCTTGTTCATTCTTCATCGTTCATTCTTCATTGATCATTGATCCTTGTTCATTCTTCATCGTTCATTCTTCATTGAGCATTAATCTTTGTTCATTCTTCATCGTTCATTCGTCATTGATCATTGAACCTTGTTCATTCTTGATCGTTCATTCTTCATTGATCATTGATCCTTGTTCATTCTTCATCGTTCATTCTTCATTTAGATTCTTGTTCATTCTTCATCGTTCATTCTTCATTCATCATTGATCCTTGTTCATTCTTCATCGTTCATTCGTCATTCATCATTGATCCTTGTTCATTCTTCATCGTTCATTTGTCATTCATCATTTATCCTTGTTCATTCTTCATTGATCATTGACCCTTGTTCATTCTTCATCGTTCATTCTTTATTGATCATTGATCCTTGTTCATTCTTCATCGTTCATTCGTCATTGATCATTGATCCTTGTTCAATCTTAATCGTTCATTCGTCATTGACCATTAATCCTTGTTTATTCTTCATCGTTCATTCTTCATTGATCATTGATCCTTTTTCATTCTTCATCGTTCATTTGTCATTGATAATTGATCCTTGTTTATTCTTCATCGTTCATTCGTCATTGACCATTAATCCTTGTTCATTCTTCATCGTTCATTCTTCATTGATCATTGATCCTTATTCATTCTTCATCGTTCATTCGTCATTGATCATTGATCCTTGTTCATTCTTCATCATTCATTCTTCATTGACCATTGATCCTTGTTCATTCTTCATCGTTCATTCTTCATTGATCATTGATCCTTGTTCATTCTTCATCGTTCATTCGTCATTGACCATTAATCCTTGTTCATTCTTCATCGTTCATTCTTCATTGATCATTGACCCTTATTCATTCTTCATCGTTCATTCGTCATTGATCATTGATCCTTGTTCATTCTTCATCATTCATTCTTCATTGACCATTGATCCTTGTTCATTCTTCATCGTTCATTCTTCATTGATCATTGATCCTTGTTTATTCTTCATCGTTCATTCGTCATTGACCATTAATCCTTGTTCATTCTTCATCGTTCATTCTTCATTGATCATTGACCCTTGTTCATTCTTCATCGTTCATTCTTCATTGATCATTGATCCTTGTTCATTCTTCATCGTTCATTCGTCATTGATCATTGATCCTAGTTCATTCTTCATCGTTCATTCTTCATTGATCATTGATCCTTGTTCATTCTTCATCGTTCATTCTTCATTGATCATTGATCCTTGTTCATTCTTCATCGTTCATCCTTCATTGATCATTGATCCTTGTTCATTCTTCATCGTTCATTCGTCATTGATCATTGATCCTTGTTCATTCTTCATCGTTCATTCTTCATTGACCATTGATCCTTGTTCATTCTTCATCGTTCATTCTTCATTGAGCATTAATCTTTGTTCATTCTTCATCGTTCATTCTTCATTGATCATTGATCCTTGTTCAATCTTCATTGTTCATTCTTCATTGACCATTAATCGTTGTTTATTCTTCATCGTTCATTCTTTATTGATCATTGATCCTTTTTCATTCTTCATCGTTCTTTTGTCATTGATAATTGATCCTTGTTCATTCTTCATCGTTCATTCTTCATTGATCATTGATCCTTGTTCATTCTTCATCGTTCATTCTTCATTGATCATTGATCCTTGTTCATTCTTCATCGTTCATTCTTCATTGACCATTGATCCTTGTTCATTCTTCATCGTTCATTGTTCATTGAGCATTAATCTTTGTTCATTCTTCATCGTTCATTCTTCATTGATCATTGATCCTTGTTCATTCTTCATCGTTCATTCTTCATTGATCATGGATCCTTGTTCATTCTTCATCGTTCATCCTTCATTGATCATTGATCCTTGTTCATTCTTCATCGTTCATCCTTCATTGATCATTGATCCTTGTTCATTCTTCATCGTTCATTCTTCATTGATCATTGATCCTTTTTCATTCTTCATCGTTCATTTGTCATTGATAATTGATCCTTGTTCATTCTTCATCGTTCATTCTTCATTCATCATTGATCCTTGTTCATTCTTCATCGTTCATTCTTCATTGATCATTGATCCTTGTTCATTCTTCATCGTTCATCCTTCATTGATCATTGATCCTTGTTCATTCTTCATCGTTCATCCTTCATTGATCATTGATCCTTGTTCATTCTTCATCGTTCATTCGTCATTGACCATTAATCCTTGTTCATTCTTAATCGTTCATTCTTCATTGATCATTGATCCTTGTTCATTCTTTATCGTTCATTTGTCATTGATAATTGATCCTTGTTTATTCTTCATCGTTGATTCTTCATTGATCATTGATCCTTGTTAATTCTTCATCGTTCATTCTTCATTGATCATTGATCCTTGTTCATTCTTCATCGTTCATTCGTCATTGATCATTGATCCTTGTTCATTCTTCATCGTTCATTCTTCATTGACCATTGATCCTTGTTCATTCTTCATCGTTCATTCTTCATTGAACATTAATCTTTGTTCATTCTTCATCGTTCATTCTTCATTGATCATTGATCCTTGTTCATTCTTCATCGTTCATTCTTCATTCATCATTGATCCTTGTTCATTCTTCATCGTTCATTCTTCATTGATCATTGATCCTTGTTCATTCTTCATCGTTCATCCTTCATTGATCATTGATCCTTGTTCATTCTTCATCGTTCATTCGTCATTGACCATTAATCCTTGTTCATTCTTCATCGTTCATTCTTCATTCTTCATTGATCATTGATCCTTGTTTATTTTTCATCGTTCATTCTTCATTGATCATTAATCCTTGTTCATTCTTCATCGTTCATTCTTCATTGATCATTGATCCTTGTTCATTCTTCATCGTTCATTCTTCATTGATCATTGATCCTTGTTCATTCTTCATCGTTCATCCTTCATTGATCATTGATCCTTGTTCATTCTTCATCGTTCATTCGTCATTGATCATTGATCCTTGTTCAATCTTCATCGTTCATTCTTCATTGACCATTAATCCTTGTTCATTCTTCATCGTTCATTCTTCATTGATCATTGATCCTTGTTAATTCTTCATCGTTCATTCTTCATTGAGCATTAATCTTTGTTCATTCTTCATCGTTCATTCGTCATTGATCATTGATCCTTGTTCATTCTTCATTGACCATTGATCCTTGTTCATTCTTAATCGTTCATTCGTCATTGACCATTAATCCTTGTTTATTCTTTATCGTTCATTCTTCATTGATCATTGATCCTTTTTCATTCTTCATCGTTTATTTGTCATTGATAATTGATCCTTGTTCTTTCTTCATCGTTCATTCTTCATTGATCATTGATCCTTGTTCATTCTGCATTGATCATTGATCCTTGTTCTCATTGATCATTGATCCTTGTTCATTCTTCATCGTTCGTTCTTCATTGATCATTGATCCTTGTTTTTTCTTCATCGTTCATTCTTCATTGATCATTGATCCTTGTTCATTCTTCATCGTTCATTCTTCATTGATCATTGATCCTTGTTCATTCTTCATCGTTCATTCTTCATTGAGCATTAATCCTTGTTCATTCTTCATCGTTCATTCTTCGTTGATCATTGATCCTTGTTCATTCTTCTTCGTTCATTCGTCATTCATCATTGATCCTTGTTCATTCTTCATTGATCATTTATCCTGGTTCATTCTTCATCGTTCATCTTGTTCATTCTTCATCGTTCATTCTTCATTGATCATTGATCCTTGTTCATTCTTCATTGACTGTTGATCCTTGTTCATTCCTCATTGTTCATTCTTCATTGATCATTGATCCTTGTTCATTCTTCTTCATTCATTCTTCATTGATCATGGATCCTTGTTCATTCCTCATCTTTCATTCTTCATTGATCATTGATCCTTGTTCATTCTTCATCGTTCATTCGTCATTGACCATTGATCCTTGTTCATTCTTCATCGTCCATTCGTCATTGATCGTTGATCCTTGTTCATTCTTCATCGTTCATTCTTCATTGATCATTGATCCTTGTTCATTCTTCATCGTTCATTCTTCATTGATCATTGATCCTTGTTCATTCTTCATCGTTCATTCTTCATTGATCATTGATGCTTGTTTATTCTTCATCGTTCATTCTTCATTGATCATTAATCCTTGTTCATTCTTCATCGTTCATTCTTCATTGATCATTGACCCTTGTTCATTCTTCATCGTTCATCCTTCACTGATCATTGATCCTTGTTCATTCTTCATCGTTCATTCGTCATTGACCATTAATCCTTGTTCATTCTTCATCGTTCATTCTTCATTGATCATTGATCCTTGTTCATTCTTCATCGTTCATCCTTCATTGATCATTGATCCTTGTTCATTCTTCATCGTTCATTCGTCATTGACCATTAATCCTTGTTCATTCTTCATCGTTCATTCTTCATTCTTCATTGATCATTGATCCTTGTTTATTTTTCATCGTTCATTCTTCATTGATCATTAATCCTTGTTCATTCTTCATCGTTCATTCTTCATTGATCATTGACCATTGTTCATTCTTCATCGTTCATTCTTCATTGATCATTGATCCTTGTTCATTCTTCATCGTTCATTCGTCATTGATCATTGATCCTAGTTCATTCTTCATCGTTCATTCTTCATTGATCATTGATCCTTGTTCATTCTTCATCGTTCATTCTTCATATATCATTGATCCTTGTTCATTCTTCATCGTTCATCCTTCATTGATCATTGATCCTTGTTCATTCTTCATCGTTCATTCGTCATTGATCATTGATCCTTGTTCAATCTTCATCGTTCATTCTTCATTGACCATTAATCCTTGTTCATTCTTCATCGTTCATTCTTCATTGATCATTGATCCTTGTTAATTCTTCATCGTTCATTCTTCATTGAGCATTAATCTTTGTTCATTCTTCATCGTTCATTCGTCATTGATCATTGATCCTTGTTCATTCTTCATTGACCATTGATCCTTGTTCATTCTTAATCGTTCATTCGTCATTGACCATTAATCCTTGTTTATTCTTTATCGTTCATTCTTCATTGATCATTGATCCTTTTTCATTCTTCATCGTTCATTTGTCATTGATAATTGATCCTTGTTCATTCTTCATCGTTCATTCTTCATTGATCATTGATCCTTGTTCATTCTGCATTGATCATTGATCCTTGTTCTCATTGATCATTGATCCTTGTTCATTCTTCATCGTTCATTCTTCATTGATCATTGATCCTTGTTTTTTCTTCATCGTTCATTCTTCATTGATCATTGATCCTTGTTCATTCTTCATCGTTCATTCTTCATTGATCATTGATCCTTGTTCATTCTTCATCGTTCATTCTTCATTGAGCATTAATCCTTGTTCATTCTTCATCGTTCATTCTTCGTTGATCATTGATCCTTGTTCATTCTTCTTCGTTCATTCGTCATTCATCATTGATCCTTGTTCATTCTTCATTGATCATTTATCCTGGTTCATTCTTCATCGTTCATCTTGTTCATTCTTCATCGTTCATTCTTCATTGATCATTGATCCTTGTTCATTCTTCATTGACTGTTGATCCTTGTTCATTCTTCATTGTTCATTCTTCATTGATCATTGATCCTTGTTCATTCTTCTTCGTTCATTCTTCATTGATCATGGATCCTTGTTCATTCCTCATCGTTCATTCTTCATTGATCATTGATCCTTGTTCATTCTTCATCGTTCATTCGTCATTGACCATTGATCCTTGTTCATTCTTCATCGTCCATTCGTCATTGATCATTGATCCTTGTTCATTCTTCATCGTTCATTCTTCATTGATCATTGATCCTTGTTCATTCTTTATCGTTCATTTGTCATTGATAATTGATCCTTGTTTATTCTTCATCGTTGATTCTTCATTGATCATTGATCCTTGTTAATTCTTCATCGTTCATTCTTCATTGATCATTGATCCTTGTTCATTCTTCATCGTTCATTCGTCATTTATCATTGATCCTTGTTCATTCTTCATCGTTCATTCTTCATTGACCATTGATCCTTGTTCATTCTTCATCGTTCATTCTTCATTGAGCATTAATCTTTGTTCATTCTACATCGTTCATTCTTCATTGATCATTGATCCTTGTTCATTCTTCATCGTTCATTCTTCATTCATCATTGATCCTTGTTCATTCTTCATCGTTCATTCTTCATTGATCATTGATCCTTGTTCATTCTTCATCGTTCATCCTTCATTGATCATTGATCCTTGTTCATTCTTCATCGTTCATTCGTCATTGACCATTAATCCTTGTTCATTCTTCATCGTTCATTCTTCATTCTTCATTGATCATTGATCCTTGTTTATTTTTCATCGTTCATTCTTCATTGATCATTAATCCTTGTTCATTCTTCATCGTTCATTCTTCATTGATCATTGACCATTGTTCATTCTTCATCGTTCATTCTTCATTGATCATTGATCCTTGTTCATTCTTCATCGTTCATTCGTCATTGATCATTGATCCTAGTTCATTCTTCATCGTTCATTCTTCATTGATCATTGATCCTTGTTCATTCTTCATCGTTCATTCTTCATATATCATTGATCCTTGTTCATTCTTCATCGTTCATCCTTCATTGATCATTGATCCTTGTTCATTCTTCATCGTTCATTCGTCATTGATCATTGATCCTTGTTCAATCTTCATCGTTCATTCTTCATTGACCATTAATCCTTGTTCATTCTTCATCGTTCATTCTTCATTGATCATTGATCCTTGTTAATTCTTCATCGTTCATTCTTCATTGAGCATTAATCTTTGTTCATTCTTCATCGTTCATTCGTCATTGATCATTGATCCTTGTTCATTCTTCATTGACCATTGATCCTTGTTCATTCTTAATCGTTCATTCGTCATTGACCATTAATACTTGTTTATTCTTTATCGTTCATTCTTCATTGATCATTGATCCTTTTTCATTCTTCATCGTTCATTTGTCATTGATAATTGATCCTTGTTCATTCTTCATCGTTCATTCTTCATTGATCATTGATCCTTGTTCATTCTGCATTGATCATTGATCCTTGTTCTCATTGATCATTGATCCTTGTTCATTCTTCATCGTTCATTCTTCATTGATCATTGATCCTTGTTTTTTCTTCATCGTTCATTCTTCATTGATCATTGATCCTTGTTCATTCTTCATCGTTCATTCTTCATTGATCATTGATCCTTGTTCATTCTTCATCGTTCATTCTTCATTGAGCATTAATCCTTGTTCATTCTTCATCGTTCATTCTTCGTTGATCATTGATCCTTGTTCATTCTTCTTCGTTCATTCGTCATTCATCATTGATCCTTGTTCATTCTTCATTGATCATTTATCCTGGTTCATTCTTCATCGTTCATCTTGTTCATTCTTCATCGTTCATTCTTCATTGATCATTGATCCTTGTTCATTCTTCATTGACTGTTGATCCTTGTTCATTCTTCATTGTTCATTCTTCATTGATCATTGATCCTTGTTCATTCTTCTTCGTTCATTCTTCATTGATCATGGATCCTAGTTCATTCCTCATCGTTCATTCTTCATTGATCATTGATCCTTGTTCATTCTTCATCGTTCATTCGTCATTGACCATTGATCCTTGTTCATTCTTCATCGTCCATTCGTCATTGATCATTGATCCTTGTTCATTCTTCATCGTTCATTCTTCATTGATCATTGATCCTTGTTCATTCTTCATCGTTCATTCTTCATTGATCATTGATCCTTGTTCATTCTTCATCGTTCATTCTTCATTGATCATTGATGCTTGTTTATTCTTCATCGTTCATTCTTCATTGATCATTAATCCTTGTTCATTCTTCATCGTTCATTCTTCATTGATCATTGACCCTTGTTCATTCTTCATCGTTCATCCTTCACTGATCATTGATCCTTGTTCATTCTTCATCGTTCATTCGTCATTGACCATTAATCCTTGTTCATTCTTCATCGTTCATTCTTCATTGATCATTGATCCTTGTTCATTCTTCATCGTTCATCCTTCATTGATCATTGATCCTTGTTCATTCTTCATCGTTCATTCGTCATTGACCATTAATCCTTGTTCATTCTTCATCGTTCTTTCTTTATTGATCATTGATCCTTGTTCATTCTTCAACGTTCATTTGTCATTGATAATTGATCCTTGTTCATTCTTCATCGTTCATTTTTCATTGAGCATTAATCCTTGTTCATTCTTCATCGTTCATTCTTCATTGACCATTGATCCTTGTTCATTCTTCATCTTTCATTCTTCATTGATCATTGACCATTGTTCATTCTTCATCGTTCATTCGTCATTGACCATTAATCCTTGTTTATTCTTCATCGTTCATTCTTCATTGATCATTGATCCTTGTTTATTCTTCATCGTTCATTTGTCATTGATAATTGATCCTTGTTCATTCTTCATCGTTCATTCCTCATTGAGCATTGATCCTTGTTCATTCTTCATCGTTCATTCTTCATTGATCATTGATCCTTGTTCATTCTTCATCACTCATTCTTCATTGATCATTGATCCTTGTTCATTCTTCATCGTTCATTCTTCATTGAGCATTAATCCTTGTTCATTCTTCATCGTTCATTCTTCATTGATCATTGATCCTTGTTCATTCTTCATCGTTCATTCGTCATTCATCATTGATCCTTGTTCATTCTTCATCGTTCATTCTTCATTGATCATTGATCCTGGTTCATTCTTCATCGTTCATCTTGTTCATTCTTCATCGTTTATTCTTCATTGATCATTGATCCTTGTTCATTCTTCATCGTTCATTCGTCATTCATCATTGATCCTTTTTCATTCTTCATCGTGCATTCTTCATTGATCATTGATCCTTGTTCATTCTTCATCGTTCATTCTTCATTGATCATTGATACTTGTTCATTCTTCATCGTTCATTCGTCATTGACCATTAATCCTTGTTCATTCTTCATCGTTCATTCTTCATTGATCATTGATCCTTGTTCATTCTTCATCGTTCATTCTTCATTGATCATTGATCCTTGTTCATTCTTCATCGTTCATTCTTCATTGATCATTGACCCTTGTTCATTCTTCATCGTTCATTCTTCATTGATTATTGATCCTTGTTCATTCTTCATCGTTCATTCTTCATTGATCATTGATCCTTGTTAATTCTTCATCGTTCATTCGTCATTCATCATTGATCCTTGTTCATTCTTCATCGTTCATTCTTCATTGATCATTAATCCTTGTTCATTCTTCATCGTTCATTTGTCATTGATAATTGATCCTTGTTCATTCTTCATCGTTCATTCTTCATTGAGCATTGATCCTTGTTCATTCTTCATCGTTCATTCTTCATTGATCGTTGATCCTTGTTCATTCTTCATCGTTCATTCGTCATTGACCATTGATCCTTGTTTATTCTTCATCGTTCATTCTTCATTGATCATTGATCCTTGTTCATTCTTCATCGTTCATTTGTCATTGATCATTGATCCTTGTTCATTCTTCATCGTTCATTCTTCATTGATCATTGATCCTTGTTTTTTCTTCATCGTTCATTCTTCATTGATCATTGATCCTTGTTCATTCTTCATCGTTCATTCTTCATTGATCTTTGATCCTTGTTCATTCTTCATCGTTCATTCTTCATTGAGCATTAATCCTTGTTCATTCTTCATCGTTCATTCTTCGTTGATCATTGATCCTTGTTCATTCTTCATCGTTCATTCGTCATTCATCATTGATCCTTGTTCATTCTTCATTGATCATTTATCCTGGTTCATTCTTCATCGTTCATCTTGTTCATTCTTCATCGTTCATTCTTCATTGATCATTGATCCTTGTTCATTCTTCATCGTTCATTCTTCATTGATCATTGATCCTTGTTCATTCTTCATTGACTGTTGATCCTTGTTCATTCTTCATTGATCATTGATCCTTGTTCATTCTTCTTCGTTCATTCTTCATTGATCATGGATCCTTGTTCATTCCTCATCGTTCATTCTTCATTGATCATTGATCCCTGTTCATTCTTCATCGTTCATTCGTCATTGACCATTGATCCTTGTTCATTCTTCATCGTCCATTCGTCATTGATCATTGATCCTTGTTCATTTTTCATCGTTCATTCTTCATTGATCATTGATCCTTGTTCATTCTTCATCGTTCATTCTTCATTGATCATTGATCCTTGTTCATTCTTCATCGTTCATTCTTCATTGATCATTGATCCTTGTTTATTCTTCATCGTTCATTCTTCATTGATCATTAATCCTTGTTCATTCTTCATCGTTCATTCTTCATTGATCATTGACCCTTGTTAATTCTTCATCGTTCATCCTTCACTGATCATTGATCCTTGTTCATTCTTCATCGTTCATTCGTCATTGACCATTAATCCTTGTTCATTCTTCATCGTTCATTCTTCATTGATCATTGATCCTTGTTCATTCTTCATCGTTTATCCTTCATTGATCATTGATCCTTGTTCATTCTTGATGCATGTACGGGGTGGAATGATCCAAGAACCCCCTTAATGCCTTCAAGAATAAGATCAAGAACACTATGCACGTACACAATGAACAATAAACCTTCTGTTTTGTGAAAACAGAAGGGTGACAAGAACAATCTTCGGGGATGGTTCTTCGTCGTGGATGGAGACAAATGGACCTTCACTCAGTCCTTGGCCTCGTCCTCACACTCGAGATTAAGATTCACTCTCTTAACCCTCGTGGAATTGATTGAATACTTCCCTTGCTTCACTCACAAAGGCAATACTTAAGTTTGTAATTGCACCAATTACTTGAATGAATACTTCATTAACAAATCTGAAAACTGAGTCTGAATTACAAGGATCATGCCCTTTATATAGAGCAATGTCTAACGGCTAGTTGGGGAGTTTTAACAACCTTTAACTACCCCGTGCCTATTATTACAAACACGTGCATACTAAGGATTAAAACAGAAACATGAAAATTAACCTAAGTATTCTGATTTCAACCCATGTCTAGAAACTGGCGAGTGGGGGACCTTGCAGCTGTTCCCCTGGGCTTTGTGAGGTCTCTCTGTGTGTTCTTTGAGTCTTGGACTCTTCTTCCATGTCCAAAGATGCCATGCCTCGAAGTTTCATGCTCACACACACACCAGGCTGGATGCTTTAATGCTCGCAAGGTGAGCTGTTCGCCAGGTTGGTGTTCTGTTTGTTTTGTCACTTGTTTGCATTGGGCCAGCTTTCTGTTTGGTCTAACGTATATTGGGATGCTTCCTTGTGTTCTTATTTGTCCTTGTATTGATCCCATGTTCATGCTTAGCCCAAATTGAGGATGATTTCCCTTGTATAAGCAAGGACCAGCAAGTTTAGTGCATGAAGATTTGAAGTACTTGGTTAGTGTTGTGATGCAATTATGCCCTAGCTTGATATTGGATTGTGGGCTCTTCATAATTGCATCAATCCCTCCTTCTTTAAACAGAATTGTCCTCAATTCTGCGTTGCCTTCATGCCTCTTTATGTTCTTCAAGCTGAAAGTCTTCGAAGTTTTATAGTTGATCAGGGGGTGCAACAGTAATGCAGTCTGAGTTCCTTCATGCATTGTCCCTTGTATGCTGTCTCCTCTTGTGTTGGTGGGATCCCTTTGGCTGACTCTTTGTATGGGTATCATTTCCTTAGCTTGGTGTTCAACATTCATATGGTACCTACAGCAATAAGAAAAGTCAGTAATAGTGTCCTCGATGAAATAAAACCCACTTACCTCACAGCATGTCAGTGAGCTTTTTTGCTGTGGTTTATTCACATCATCAGTCACAGGTTGAACAACACCTAGATCAGATGCTTTATCTTCTAATGGGTCTAGGGTTGTAGACTGCTGTTGAGCTTTATCCTCCTTAATTTTCCTCCTGACCAGGTGCACAGGTTCTCTCCCATGTTGAGTTTCATTGTAGTATCCTACCCTAGCCACAATACAGCTTGCTTTGTTCTGTGTAGCGGTGGTAGTAAGTGTCTTACATGGGGGTAAGGGTATAAGTTCTTTCATTTTTCCATTATGTTGGATAGTGTAGACGTTGGTAAATCCATTATGTATGGAATGTTTGGTATGCTGCCAGGGTCTCCCCAGCAATATGTGGCATACGTTCATATCTACTACATCACATAACACTTCATCACTGTAAGATCCTATGGCAAGGTTAACTAAGCACTGTTTTTTCACAAAACCTTCAGCCCTTTGGTCTAACCAGCGTAACTTATATTGATTTGGGTGGCTTTTAGTGTTTAATTTTAAATCATGCACCAGCTGACTGCTCACACAATTAACCTCGCTTCCTCCATCAATCACAAGGCTGCACACATGGTCCTGTATTCTGCATTTGGTCCTGAACACACTTTCCCTTTGGTCCATTGATTTTTCTTTTGGTGTGGCATGGAAATTCCTTCGTATTAGCAGGTGGTAATGACCTTCCTCAGGGTATATTTGCTCGATTTTTTCTCCCTCTGACTCACTACTCTCAGTGTCTCCAGGTTGAGTCCTTTGAAGTGTGCCTAGGTTAGTTAGTATATATGAACCCTCTTGTTCATCAGCAGGTGTAGGTGGTAGTATCACTTGTTCCTCTCCATCCTTAGCTACTAACATGGCCCTAGGTGTCCTCTCCCTGCTGTTGATTTCAGTCCACTCTATGTTGGTGAAAGCCCTCGCATTGGGACATTCATTCCTATAGTGCCCATGACCATGGCATTTGAAACACACAACATCTTTCATTTGTGCATTAGACCTGTCCTTGGGTTTAATAGGTGTTGCTGTGCTTGAGTCCTTGCTAACTATGCTGGTACTTACTCCCCTATTTGTTGAGTTACCTGCTATGTTAGTCCTAGGCAAAGTGGGTTCATGTTGCTGTGCATAGGTAGCCCTCTTCTTAGCATATTTTTCATAGGTTAAGGCACTGTCACAGGCTGTATTGAGAGTCAAGTGCTGCATTACTTCAAGTTTCTCCCTCAAATCCTCTCTCAAGCCTCCTATGAACTTACCCACCTTCATTTCCTCTGGTTCGTTTACATCATAGAGCACGGATAATTTCTCCCACTCCTGTATATAGTCAGCCACTGTTTTGCTCCCTTGCTTGAGGGTACTCCATTGTACAAAGAGGTTTTGCCTGTAAGAGGAGGGTACATACTTCCTGCATAGGTGTTTCTTAAGCTTGGTCCATGTGTGAATTCTATCCCTATCTTCCCTCCTTCTTTGCTTTTGAATCCCCTCAAGCCATATGGCTGCTAGTTTGGTTAGTTTGATTTTTGCCAATTTGTATTGCTGCTCTTCAGAAGTCCCTTTAAACTCAAAGTACCTCTCCAGTCTAGCCTCCCATTCCAAGTAGTCTTCAGGGTTGTGTGTTGTTCCCCCAAATTCAGAAATATCCAATCGAAGAGTTTTGTCTTCTGTGGTTCTTTCATGGTTATGTATGGGTATTCCCTCTTGTTGGTTCATGGCTAATCTAGCTACTGTTTGTGAGAGTTGTTGGATGGTCAAGGCCATTTCAGCAAATCTTTCATCATTACTCATGGTGTTCTCAACACTCAGATGCACAAAAACAAAAGCACAATGATACAATACAATGGGTTTAATGTATACTGACAGCAGCAAGAGAAAACAACAAACAATGACTTAAATTTCAGATTACTTGATGCAATGATTATTCAAGAATGTAATGTGACGTTATGCAATGCAAAAGCAATAATCAAACAATCTAATGCGTTCAATAAACTACAGAAAATCAAATGCAACAATCAATAAGGGAGAAATTCAGATGCGCACTAACAAACCCTAATTTTCCAGAAAAATTTTCATAAATCAGATTGTTATTATCAATCTTTGAAAGAAAAATGTAATACTCAATGGTTTACAACAAATTCTACCCAATTCTTATCAGAAATTACATTCAAAACAATCAGAGAAACAAATTCAAGAAGTAGAAATCGCGTTTATCAATTTTCGCAGCGAAGATTATTGTTCGAACAGTTAAATCGCAATTGTCATCAAATTTCAACAAACATTCACTTAGGACGTTCAAGAATTAAATGTAAATGAATTAGTAAACAAAATTTGATATGTATAATGACTCAGAAACAAAATATCATCAATCAAATTGAAGCACATTGATTCCTGCGAAAATCAATTTTCCAGAAGTTTTCATTCCACATTCAAATTCGTATTATGATCAAATATTTTCTATAATCCTTGATTACAAATGAATGATTAACAAAGAAAATTGAATTTAAGAGATTATGAGATTGAATTTGTACCTGAATTTTGTGAGAATTGAAAAAATTGCACAAAACCTGATTTTCCAGATTACCTCTTACCAGCGCGTATGTTGCCCCCTATTACCTGATTTTCTCAACTCCTTTTGATCATCTCCCTCTTCGAAACGCGGCTCTGATACCAAGTTGATGCATGTACGGGGTGGAATGATCCAAGAACCCCCTTAATGCCTTCAAGAATAAGATCAAGAACACTATGCACGTACACAATGAACAATAAACCTTCTGTTTTGTGAAAACAGAAGGGTGACAAGAACAATCTTCGGAGATGGTTTTTCGTTGTGGATGGAGACAAATGGACCTTCACTCAGTCCTTGGCCTCGTCCTCACACTCGAGATTAAGATTCACTCTCTTAACCCTCGTGGAATTGATTGAATACTTCCCTTGCTTCACTCACAAAGGCAATACTCAAGTTTGTAATTGCACCAATTACTTGAATGAATACTTCATTAACAAATCTGAAAACTGAGTCTGAATTACAAGGATCATGCCCTTTATATAGAGCAATGTCTAACGGCTAGTTGGGGAGTTTTAACAACCTTTAACTACCCCGTGCCTATTATTACAAACACGTGCATACTAAGGATTAAAACAGAAACATGAAAAATAACCTAAGTATTCTGATTTCAACCCATGTCTAGAAACTGGCGAGTGGGGGACCTTGCAGCTGTTCCCCTGGGCTTTGTGAGGTCTCTCTGTGTGTTCTTTGAGTCTTGGACTCTTCTTCCATGTCCAAAGATGCCATGCCTCGAAGTTTCATGCTCACACACACACCAGGCTGGATGCTTTAATGCTCGCAAGGTGAGCTGTTCGCCAGGTTGGTGTTCTGTTTGTTTTGTCACTTGTTTGCATTGGGCCAGCTTTCTGTTTGGTCTAACGTATATTGGGATGCTTCCTTGTGTTCTTATTTGTCCTTGTATTGATCCCATGTTCATGCTTAGCCCAAATTGAGGATGATTTCCCTTGTATAAGCAAGGACCAGCAAGTTTAGTGCATGAAGATTTGAAGTACTTGGTTAGTGTTGTGATGCAATTATGCCCTAGCTTGATATTGGATTGTGGGCTCTTCATAATTGCATCAATTCTTCATCGTTCATTCGTCATTGACCATTAATCCTTGTTCATTCTTCATCGTTCATTCTTTATTGATCATTGATCCTTGTTCATTCTTCAACGTTCATTTGTCATTGATAATTGATCCTTGTTCATTCTTCATCGTTCATTCTTCATTGAGCATTAATCCTTGTTCATTCTTCATCGTTCATTCTTCATTGTCCATTGATCCTTGTTCATTCTTCATCTTTCATTCTTCATTGATCATTGACCATTGTTCATTCTTCATCGTTCATTCGTCATTGACCATTAATCCTTGTTTATTCTTCATCGTTCATTCTTCATGATCATTGATCCTTGTTCATTCTTCATCGTTCATTTGTCATTGATAATTGATCCTTGTTCATTCTTCATCGTTCATTCCTCATTGAGCATTGATCATTGTTCATTCTTCATCGTTCATTCTTCATTGATCATTGATCCTTGTTCATTCTTCATCACTCATTCTTCATTGATCATTGATCCTTGTTCATTCTTCATCGTTCATTCTTCATTGAGCATTAATCCTTGTTCATTCTTCATCGTTCATTCTTCATTGATCATTGATCCTTGTTCATTCTTCATCGTTCATTCGTCATTCATCATTGATCCTTGTTCATTCTTCATCGTTCATTCTTCATTAATCATTGATCCTGGTTCATTCTTCATCGTTCATCTTGTTCATTCTTCATCGTTTATTCTTCATTGATCATTGATCCTTGTTCATTCTTCATCGTTCATTCGTCATTCATCATTGATCCTTTTTCATTCTTCATCGTGCATTCTTCATTGATCATTGATCCTTGTTCATTCTTCATCGTTCATTCTTCATTGATCATTGATACTTGTTCATTCTTCATCGTTCATTCGTCATTGACCATTAATCCTTGTTCATTCTTCATCGTTCATTCTTCATTGATCATTGATCCTTGTTCATTCTTCATCGTTCATTCTTCATTGATCATTGATCCTTGTTCATTCTTCATCGTTCATTCTTCATCGTTCATTCTTCATTGATCATTGACCCTTGTTCATTCTTCATCGTTCATTCTTCATTGATTATTGATCCTTGTTCATTCTTCATCGTTCATTCGTCATTGATCATTGATCCTTGTTCATTCTTCATCGTTCATTCTTCAGTGACCATTAATCCTTGTTCATTCTTCATCGTTCATTCTTCATTGATCATTGATCCTTGTTCATTCTTCATCGTTCATTCTTCATTGATCATTGATCCTTGTTCATTCTTCATCGTTCATTCTTCATTGATCCTTGATCCTTGTTCATTCTTCATCGTTCATTCTTCATTGATCATTGATCCTTGTTAATTCTTCATCGTTCATTCGTCATTCATCATTGATCCTTGTTCATTCTTCATCGTTCATTCTTCATTGATCATTGATCCTTGTTCATTCTTCATCGTTCATTTGTCATTGATAATTGATCCTTGTTCATTCTTCATCGTTCATTCTTCATTGATCATTGATCCTTGTTCATTCTTCATCGTTCATTTGTCATTGATAATTGATCCTTGTTCATTATTCATCGTTCATTCTTCATTGAGCATTGATCCTTGTTCATTCTTCATCGTTCATTCTTCATTGATCATTGATCCTTGTTCATTCTTCATCGTTCATTCGTCATTGACCATTGATCCTTGTTTATTCTTCATCGTTCATTCTTCATTGATCATTGATCCTTGTTCATTCTTCATCGTTCATTCTTCATTGATCATTGATCCTTGTTCATTCTTCATCGTTCATTCTTCATTGATCATTGATCCTTGTTCATTCTTCATCGTTCATTCTTCATTGAGCATTAATCCTTGTTCATTCTTCATCGTTCATTCTTCGTTGATCATTGATCCTTGTTCATTCTTCATCGTTCATTTGTCATTCATCATTGATCCTTGTTCATTCTTCATTGATCATTTATCCTGGTTCATTCTTCATCGTTCATCTTGTTCATTCTTCATCGTTCATTCTTCATTGAGCATTGATCCTTGTTCATTCTTCATCGTTCATTCTTCATTGATCATTGATCCTTGTTCATTCTTCATTGACTGTTGATCCTTGTTCATTCTTCATTGTTCATTCTTCATTGATCATTGATCCTTGTTCATTCTTCTTCGTTCATTCTTCATTGATCATGGATCCTTGTTCATTCCTCATCGTTCATTCTTCATTGATCATTGATCCTTGTTCATTCTTCATCGTTCATTCGTCATTGACCATTGATCCTTGTTCATTCTTCATCGTCCATTCGTCATTGATCATTGATCCTTGTTCATTCTTCATCGTTCATCCTTCATTGATCATTGATCCTTGTTCATTCTTCATCGTTCATTCGTCATTGGCCATTAATCCTTGTTCATTCTTCATCGTTCATTCTTCATTGATCATTGATCCTTGTTCATTCTTCATCGTTCATCCTTCATTGATCATTGATCCTTGTTCATTCTTCATCGTTCATTCGTCATTGACCATTAATCCTTGTTCATTCTTCATCGTTCTTTCTTTATTGATCATTGATCCTTGTTCATTCTTCATCGTTCATTTGTCATTGATAATTGATCCTTGTTCATTCTTCATCGTTCATTCTTCATTGAGCATTAATCCTTGTTCACTCTTCATCGTTCATTCTTCATTGATCATTGATCCTTGTTTATTCTTCATCGTTCATTCGTCATTCATCATTGATCCTTGTTCATTCTTCATCGTTCATTCTTCATTGAGCATTGATCCTTGTTCATTATTCATCGTTCATTCTTCATTGATCATTGATCCTTGTTCATTCTTCATCATTCATTCGTCATTGACCATTGATCCTTGTTTATTCTTCATCGTTCATTCTTCATTGATCATTGATCCTTGTTCATTCTTCATCGTTCATTCTTCATTGATCATTGATCCTTGTTCATTCTTCATCGTTCATTCTTCATTGATCATTGATCCTTGTTCATTCTTCATCGTTCATTCTTCATTGATCATTGATCCTTGTTCATTCTTCATCGTTCATTCGTCATTCATCATTGATCCTTGTTCATTCTTCATCGTTCATTCTTCATTGATCATTGATCCTTGTTCATTCTTCATCGTTCATTTGTCATTGATAATTGATCCTTGTTCATTCTTCATCGTTCATTCTTCATTAAGCATTAATCCTTGTTCATTCTTCATCGTTCATTCTTCATTGATCATTGATCCTTGTTAATTCTTCATCGTTCATTCGTCATTCATCATTGATCCTTGTTCATTCTTCATCGTTCATTCTTCATTGAGCATTGATCCTTGTTCATTATTCATCGTTCATTCTTCATTGATCTTTGATCCTTGTTCATTCTTCATCATTCATTCGTCATTGACCATTGATCCTTGTTTATTCTTCATCGTTCATTCTTCATTGATCATTGATCCTTGTTCATTCTTCATCGTTCATTCTTCATTGATCATTGATCCTTGTTCATTCTTCATCGTTCATTCTTCATTGATCATTGATCCTTGTTCATTCTTCATCGTTCATTCTTCATTGATCATTGATCCTTGTTCATTCTTCATCGTTCATTCGTCATTCATCATTGATCCTTGTTCATTCTTCATCGTTCATTCTTCATTGATCATTGATCCTTGTTCATTCTTCATCGTTCATTTGTCATTGATAATTGATCCTTGTTCATTCTTCATCGTTCATTCTTCATTGATCATTGATCCTTGTTCATTCTTCATCGTTCATTTGTCATTGATAATTGATCCTTGTTCATTCTTCATCTTTCATTCTTCATTGAGCATTGATCCTTGTTCATTCTTCATCGTTCATTCTTCATTGATCATTGATCCTTGTTCATTCTTCATCGTTCATTCGTCATTGACCATTGATCCTTGTTTATTCTTCATCGTTCATTCTTCATTGATCATTGATCCTTGTTCATTCTTCATCGTTCATTCTTCATTGATCATTGATCCTTGTTCATTCTTCATCGTTCATTCTTCATTGATCATTGATCCTTGTTCATTCTTAATCGTTCATTCTTCATTGAGCATTAATCCTTGTTCATTCTTCATCGTTCATTATTCGTTGATCATTGATCCTTGTTCATTCTTCATCGTTCATTCGTCATTCATCATTGATCCTTGTTCATTCTTCATTGATCATTTATCCTGGTTCATTCTTCATCGTTCATCTTGTTCATTCTTCATCGTTCATTCTTCATTGATCATTGATCCTTGTTCATTCTTCATCGTTCATTCTTCATTGATCATTGATACTTGTTCATTCTTCATTGACTGTTGATCCTTGTTCATTCTTCATTGTTCATTCTTCATTGATCATTGATCCTTGTTCATTCTTCTTCGTTCATTCTTCATTGATCATGGATCCTTGTTCATTCCTCATCGTTCATTCTTCATTGATCATTGATCCTTGTTCATTCTTCATCGTTCATTCGTCATTGACCATTGATCCTTGTTCATTCTTCATCGTTCATTCGTCATTGATCATTGATCCTTGTTCATTCTTCATCGTTCATTCTTCATTGATCATTGATCCTTGTTCATTCTTCATCGTTCATTCTTCATTGATCATTGATCCTTGTTCATTCTTCATCGTTCATTCTTCATTGATCATTGATCCTTTTTTATTCTTCATCGTTCATTCTTCATTGATCATTAATCCTTGTTCATTCTTCATCGTCCATTCTTCATTGATAATTGACCCTTGTTCATTCTTCATCGTTCATCCTTCACTGATCATTGATCCTTGTTCATTCTTCATCGTTCATTCGTCATTCATCATTGATCCTTGTTCATTCTTCATCGTTCATTCTTCATTAATCATTGATCCTGGTTCATTCTTCATCGTTCATCTTGTTCATTCTTCATCGTTTATTCTTCATTGATCATTGATCCTTGTTCATTCTTCATCGTTCATTCGTCATTCATCATTGATCCTTTTTCATTCTTCATCGTGCATTCTTCATTGATCATTGATCCTTGTTCATTCTTCATCGTTCATTCTTCATTGATCATTGATACTTGTTCATTCTTCATCGTTCATTCGTCATTGACCATTAATCCTTGTTCATTCTTCATCGTTCATTCTTCATTGATCATTGATCCTTGTTCATTCTTCATCGTTCATTCTTCATTGATCATTGATCCTTGTTCATTCTTCATCGTTCATTCTTCATCGTTCATTCTTCATTGATCATTGACCCTTGTTCATTCTTCATCGTTCATTCTTCATTGATTATTGATCCTTGTTCATTCTTCATCGTTCATTCGTCATTGATCATTGATCCTTGTTCATTCTTCATCGTTCATTCTTCAGTGACCATTAATCCTTGTTCATTCTTCATCGTTCATTCTTCATTGATCATTGATCCTTGTTCATTCTTCATCGTTCATTCTTCATTGATCATTGATCCTTGTTCATTCTTCATCGTTCATTCTTCATTGATCCTTGATCCTTGTTCATTCTTCATCGTTCATTCTTCATTGATCATTGATCCTTGTTAATTCTTCATCGTTCATTCGTCATTCATCATTGATCCTTGTTCATTCTTCATCGTTCATTCTTCATTGATCATTGATCCTTGTTCATTCTTCATCGTTCATTTGTCATTGATAATTGATCCTTGTTCATTCTTCATCGTTCATTCTTCATTGATCATTGATCCTTGTTCATTCTTCATCGTTCATTTGTCATTGATAATTGATCCTTGTTCATTATTCATCGTTCATTCTTCATTGAGCATTGATCCTTGTTCATTCTTCATCGTTCATTCTTCATTGATCATTGATCCTTGTTCATTCTTCATCGTTCATTCGTCATTGACCATTGATCCTTGTTTATTCTTCATCGTTCATTCTTCATTGATCATTGATCCTTGTTCATTCTTCATCGTTCATTCTTCATTGATCATTGATCCTTGTTCATTCTTCATCGTTCATTCTTCATTGATCATTGATCCTTGTTCATTCTTCATCGTTCATTCTTCATTGAGCATTAATCCTTGTTCATTCTTCATCGTTCATTCTTCGTTGATCATTGATCCTTGTTCATTCTTCATCGTTCATTTGTCATTCATCATTGATCCTTGTTCATTCTTCATTGATCATTTATCCTGGTTCATTCTTCATCGTTCATCTTGTTCATTCTTCATCGTTCATTCTTCATTGAGCATTGATCCTTGTTCATTCTTCATCGTTCATTCTTCATTGATCATTGATCCTTGTTCATTCTTCATTGACTGTTGATCCTTGTTCATTCTTCATTGTTCATTCTTCATTGATCATTGATCCTTGTTCATTCTTCTTCGTTCATTCTTCATTGATCATGGATCCTTGTTCATTCCTCATCGTTCATTCTTCATTGATCATTGATCCTTGTTCATTCTTCATCGTTCATTCGTCATTGACCATTGATCCTTGTTCATTCTTCATCGTCCATTCGTCATTGATCATTGATCCTTGTTCATTCTTCATCGTTCATCCTTCATTGATCATTGATCCTTGTTCATTCTTCATCGTTCATTCGTCATTGGCCATTAATCCTTGTTCATTCTTCATCGTTCATTCTTCATTGATCATTGATCCTTGTTCATTCTTCATCGTTCATCCTTCATTGATCATTGATCCTTGTTCATTCTTCATCGTTCATTCGTCATTGACCATTAATCCTTGTTCATTCTTCATCGTTCTTTCTTTATTGATCATTGATCCTTGTTCATTCTTCATCGTTCATTTGTCATTGATAATTGATCCTTGTTCATTCTTCATCGTTCATTCTTCATTGAGCATTAATCCTTGTTCACTCTTCATCGTTCATTCTTCATTGATCATTGATCCTTGTTTATTCTTCATCGTTCATTCGTCATTCATCATTGATCCTTGTTCATTCTTCATCGTTCATTCTTCATTGAGCATTGATCCTTGTTCATTATTCATCGTTCATTCTTCATTGATCATTGATCCTTGTTCATTCTTCATCATTCATTCGTCATTGACCATTGATCCTTGTTTATTCTTCATCGTTCATTCTTCATTGATCATTGATCCTTGTTCATTCTTCATCGTTCATTCTTCATTGATCATTGATCCTTGTTCATTCTTCATCGTTCATTCTTCATTGATCATTGATCCTTGTTCATTCTTCATCGTTCATTCTTCATTGATCATTGATCCTTGTTCATTCTTCATCGTTCATTCGTCATTCATCATTGATCCTTGTTCATTCTTCATCGTTCATTCTTCATTGATCATTGATCCTTGTTCATTCTTCATCGTTCATTTGTCATTGATAATTGATCCTTGTTCATTCTTCATCGTTCATTCTTCATTAAGCATTAATCCTTGTTCATTCTTCATCGTTCATTCTTCATTGATCATTGATCCTTGTTAATTCTTCATCGTTCATTCGTCATTCATCATTGATCCTTGTTCATTCTTCATCGTTCATTCTTCATTGAGCATTGATCCTTGTTCATTATTCATCGTTCATTCTTCATTGATCTTTGATCCTTGTTCATTCTTCATCATTCATTCGTCATTGACCATTGATCCTTGTTTATTCTTCATCGTTCATTCTTCATTGATCATTGATCCTTGTTCATTCTTCATCGTTCATTCTTCATTGATCATTGATCCTTGTTCATTCTTCATCGTTCATTCTTCATTGATCATTGATCCTTGTTCATTCTTCATCGTTCATTCTTCATTGATCATTGATCCTTGTTCATTCTTCATCGTTCATTCGTCATTCATCATTGATCCTTGTTCATTCTTCATCGTTCATTCTTCATTGATCATTGATCCTTGTTCATTCTTCATCGTTCATTTGTCATTGATAATTGATCCTTGTTCATTCTTCATCGTTCATTCTTCATTGATCATTGATCCTTGTTCATTCTTCATCGTTCATTTGTCATTGATAATTGATCCTTGTTCATTCTTCATCTTTCATTCTTCATTGAGCATTGATCCTTGTTCATTCTTCATCGTTCATTCTTCATTGATCATTGATCCTTGTTCATTCTTCATCGTTCATTCGTCATTGACCATTGATCCTTGTTTATTCTTCATCGTTCATTCTTCATTGATCATTGATCCTTGTTCATTCTTCATCGTTCATTCTTCATTGATCATTGATCCTTGTTCATTCTTCATCGTTCATTCTTCATTGATCATTGATCCTTGTTCATTCTTAATCGTTCATTCTTCATTGAGCATTAATCCTTGTTCATTCTTCATCGTTCATTATTCGTTGATCATTGATCCTTGTTCATTCTTCATCGTTCATTCGTCATTCATCATTGATCCTTGTTCATTCTTCATTGATCATTTATCCTGGTTCATTCTTCATCGTTCATCTTGTTCATTCTTCATCGTTCATTCTTCATTGATCATTGATCCTTGTTCATTCTTCATCGTTCATTCTTCATTGATCATTGATACTTGTTCATTCTTCATTGACTGTTGATCCTTGTTCATTCTTCATTGTTCATTCTTCATTGATCATTGATCCTTGTTCATTCTTCTTCGTTCATTCTTCATTGATCATGGATCCTTGTTCATTCCTCATCGTTCATTCTTCATTGATCATTGATCCTTGTTCATTCTTCATCGTTCATTCGTCATTGACCATTGATCCTTGTTCATTCTTCATCGTTCATTCGTCATTGATCATTGATCCTTGTTCATTCTTCATCGTTCATTCTTCATTGATCATTGATCCTTGTTCATTCTTCATCGTTCATTCTTCATTGATCATTGATCCTTGTTCATTCTTCATCGTTCATTCTTCATTGATCATTGATCCTTTTTTATTCTTCATCGTTCATTCTTCATTGATCATTAATCCTTGTTCATTCTTCATCGTCCATTCTTCATTGATAATTGACCCTTGTTCATTCTTCATCGTTCATCCTTCACTGATCATTGATCCTTGTTCATTCTTCATCGTTCATTCGTCATTGACCATTAATCCTTGTTCATTCTTCTTCGTTCATTCTTCATTGATCAATGATCCTTGTTCATTCTTCATCGTTCATCCTTCATTGATCATTGATCCTTGTTCATTTTTCATCGTTCATTCGTGATTGACCATTAATCCTTGTTTATTCTTCATCGTTCATTCTTTATTGATCATTGATCCTTGTTCATTCCTCATCGTTCATTTGTCATTGATAATTGATCCTTGTTCATTCTTCATCGTTCATTCTTCATTGATCCTTGATCCTTGTTCATTCTTCATCGTTCATTCTTCATTGATCATTGATCCTTGTTAATTCTTCATCGTTCATTCGTCATTCATCATTGATCCTTGTTCATTCTTCATCGTTCATTCTTCATTGATCATTGATCCTTGTTCATTCTTCATCGTTCATTTGTCATTGATAATTGATCCTTGTTCATTCTTCATCGTTCATTCTTCATTGATCATTGATCCTTGTTCATTCTTCATCGTTCATTTGTCATTGACAATTGATCCTTGTTCATTATTCATCGTTCATTCTTCATTGAGCATTGATCCTTGTTCATTCTTCATCGTTCATTCTTCATTGATCATTGATCCTTGTTCATTCTTCATCGTTCATTCGTCATTGACCATTGATCCTTGTTTATTCTTCATCGTTCATTCTTCATTGATCATTGATCCTTGTTCATTCTTCATCGTTCATTCTTCATTGATCATTGATCCTTGTTCTTTCTTCATCGTTCATTCTTCATTGATCATTGATCCTTGTTCATTCTTCATCGTTCATTCTTCATTGAGCATTAATCCTTGTTCATTCTTCATCGTTCATTCTTCGTTGATCATTGATCCTTGTTCATTCTTCATCGTTCATTTGTCATTCATCATTGATCCTTGTTCATTCTTCATTGATCATTTATCCTGGTTCATTCTTCATCGTTCATCTTGTTCATTCTTCATCGTTCATTCTTCATTGAGCATTGATCCTTGTTCATTCTTCATCGTTCATTCTTCATTGATCATTGATCCTTGTTCATTCTTCATTGACTGTTGATCCTTGTTCATTCTTCATTGTTCATTCTTCATTGATCATTGATCCTTGTTCATTCTTCTTCGTTCATTCTTCATTGATCATGGATCCTTGTTCATTCCTCATCGTTCATTCTTCATTGATCATTGATCCTTGTTCATTCTTCATCGTTCATTCGTCATTGACCATTGATCCTTGTTCATTCTTCATCGTCCATTCGTCATTGATCATTGATCCTTGTTCATTCTTCATCGTTCATCCTTCATTGATCATTGATCCTTGTTCATTCTTCATCGTTCATTCGTCATTGACCATTAATCCTTGTTCATTCTTCATCGTTCATTCTTCATTGATCATTGATCCTTGTTCATTCTTCATCGTTCATCCTTCATTGATCATTGATCCTTGTTCATTCTTCATCGTTCATTCGTCATTGACCATTAATCCTTGTTCATTCTTCATCGTTCTTTCTTTATTGATCATTGATCCTTGTTCATTCTTCATCGTTCATTTGTCATTGATAATTGATCCTTGTTCATTCTTCATCGTTCATTCTTCATTGAGCATTAATCCTTGTTCATTCTTCATCGTTCATTCTTCATTGATCATTGATCCTTGTTTATTCTTCATCGTTCATTCGTCATTCATCATTGATCCTTGTTCATTCTTCATCGTTCATTCTTCATTGAGCATTGATCCTTGTTCATTATTCATCGTTCATTCTTCATTGATCATTGATCCTTGTTCATTCTTCATCATTCATTCGTCATTGACCATTGATCCTTGTTTATTCTTCATCGTTCATTCTTCATTGATCATTGATCCTTGTTCATTCTTCATCGTTCATTCTTCATTGATCATTGATCCTTGTTCATTCTTCATCGTTCATTCTTCATTGATCATTGATCCTTGTTCATTCTTCATCGTTCATTCTTCATTGATCATTGATCCTTGTTCATTCTTCATCGTTCATTCGTCATTCATCATTGATCCTTGTTCATTCTTCATCGTTCATTCTTCATTGATCATTGATCCTTGTTCATTCTTCATCGTTCATTTGTCATTGATAATTGATCCTTGTTCATTCTTCATCGTTCATTCTTCATTGAGCATTAATCCTTGTTCATTCTTCATCGTTCATTCTTCATTGATCATTGATCCTTGTTAATTCTTCATCGTTCATTCGTCATTCATCATTGATCCTTGTTCATTCTTCATCGTTCATTCTTCATTGAGCATTGATCCTTGTTCATTATTCATCGTTCATTCTTCATTGATCATTGATCCTTGTTCATTCTTCATCATTCATTCGTCATTGACCATTGATCCTTGTTTATTCTTCATCGTTCATTCTTCATTGATCATTGATCCTTGTTCATTCTTCATCGTTCATTCTTCATTGATCATTGATCCTTGTTCATTCTTCATCGTTCATTCTTCATTGATCATTGATCCTTTTTCATTCTTCATCGTTCATTCTTCATTGATCATTGATCCTTGTTCATTCTTCATCGTTCATTCGTCATTCATCATTGATCCTTGTTCATTCTTCATCGTTCATTCTTCATTGATCATTGATCCTTGTTCATTCTTCATCGTTCATTTGTCATTGATAATTGATCCTTGTTCATTCTTCATCGTTCATTCTTCATTGATCATTGATCCTTGTTCATTCTTCATCGTTCATTTGTCATTGATAATTGATCCTTGTTCATTCTTCATCTTTCATTCTTCATTGAGCGTTGATCCTTGTTCATTCTTCATCGTTCATTCTTCATTGATCATTGATCCTTGTTCATTCTTCATCGTTCATTCGTCATTGACCATTGATCCTTGTTTATTCTTCATCGTTCATTCTTCATTGATCATTGATCCTTGTTCATTCTTCATCGTTCATTCTTCATTGATCATTGATCCTTGTTCATTCTTCATCGTTCATTCTTCATTGATATTGATCCTTGTTCATTCTTAATCGTTCATTCTTCATTGAGCATTAATCCTTGTTCATTCTTCATCGTTCATTATTCGTTGATCATTGATCCTTGTTCATTCTTCATCGTTCATTCGTCATTCATCATTGATCCTTGTTCATTCTTCATTGATCATTTATCCTGGTTCATTCTTCATCGTTCATCTTGTTCATTCTTCATCGTTCATTCTTCATTGATCATTGATCCTTGTTCATTCTTCATCGTTCATTCTTCATTGATCATTGATCCTTGTTCATTCTTCATCGTTCATTCTTCATTGATCATTGATCCTTGTTCATTCTTCATCGTTCATTCGTCATTCATCATTGATCCTTGTTCATTCTTCATCGTTCATTCTTCATTGATCATTGATCCTTGTTCATTCTTCATCGTTCATTTGTCATTGATAATTGATCCTTGTTCATTCTTCATCGTTCATTCTTCATTGAGCATTAATCCTTGTTCATTCTTCATCGTTCATTCTTCATTGATCATTGATCCTTGTTAATTCTTCATCGTTCATTCGTCATTCATCATTGATCCTTGTTCATTCTTCATCGTTCATTCTTCATTGAGCATTGATCCTTGTTCATTATTCATCGTTCATTCTTCATTGATCATTGATCCTTGTTCATTCTTCATCATTCATTCGTCATTGACCATTGATCCTTGTTTATTCTTCATCGTTCATTCTTCATTGATCATTGATCCTTGTTCATTCTTCATCGTTCATTCTTCATTGATCATTGATCCTTGTTCATTCTTCATCGTTCATTCTTCATTGATCATTGATCCTTGTTCATTCTTCATCGTTCATTCTTCATTGATCATTGATCCTTGTTCATTCTTCATCGTTCATTCGTCATTCATCATTGATCCTTGTTCATTCTTCATCGTTCATTCTTCATTGATCATTGATCCTTGTTCATTCTTCATCGTTCATTTGTCATTGATAATTGATCCTTGTTCATTCTTCATCGTTCATTCTTCATTGATCATTGATCCTTGTTCATTCTTCATCGTTCATTTGTCATTGATAATTGATCCTTGTTCATTCTTCATCTTTCATTCTTCATTGAGCATTGATCCTTGTTCATTCTTCATCGTTCATTCTTCATTGATCATTGATCCTTGTTCATTCTTCATCGTTCATTCGTCATTGACCATTGATCCTTGTTTATTCTTCATCGTTCATTCTTCATTGATCATTGATCCTTGTTCATTCTTCATCGTTCATTCTTCATTGATCATTGATCCTTGTTCATTCTTCATCGTTCATTCTTCATTGATATTGATCCTTGTTCATTCTTAATCGTTCATTCTTCATTGAGCATTAATCCTTGTTCATTCTTCATCGTTCATTATTCGTTGATCATTGATCCTTGTTCATTCTTCATCGTTCATTCGTCATTCATCATTGATCCTTGTTCATTCTTCATTGATCATTTATCCTGGTTCATTCTTCATCGTTCATCTTGTTCATTCTTCATCGTTCATTCTTCATTGATCATTGATCCTTGTTCATTCTTCATCGTTCATTCTTCATTGATCATTGATCCTTGTTCATTCTTCATTGACTGTTGATCCTTGTTCATTCTTCATTGTTCATTCTTCATTGATCATTGATCCTTGTTCATTCTTCATCGTTCATTCTTCATTGATCATTGATCCTTGTTCATTCTTCATCGTTCATTCTTCATTGATCATTGATCCTTGTTCATTCTTCATCGTTCATTCGTCATTCATCATTGATCCTTGTTCATTCTTCATCGTTCATTCTTCATTGATCATTGATCCTTGTTCATTCTTCATCGTTCATTTGTCATTGATAATTGATCCTTGTTCATTCTTCATCGTTCATTCTTCATTGAGCATTAATCCTTGTTCATTCTTCATCGTTCATTCTTCATTGATCATTGATCCTTGTTAATTCTTCATCGTTCATTCGTCATTCATCATTGATCCTTGTTCATTCTTCATCGTTCATTCTTCATTGAGCATTGATCCTTGTTCATTATTCATCGTTCATTCTTCATTGATCATTGATCCTTGTTCATTCTTCATCATTCATTCGTCATTGACCATTGATCCTTGTTTATTCTTCATCGTTCATTCTTCATTGATCATTGATCCTTGTTCATTCTTCATCGTTCATTCTTCATTGATCATTGATCCTTGTTCATTCTTCATCGTTCATTCTTCATTGATCATTGATCCTTGTTCATTCTTCATCGTTCATTCTTCATTGATCATTGATCCTTGTTCATTCTTCATCGTTCATTCGTCATTCATCATTGATCCTTGTTCATTCTTCATCGTTCATTCTTCATTGATCATTGATCCTTGTTCATTCTTCATCGTTCATTTGTCATTGATAATTGATCCTTGTTCATTCTTCATCGTTCATTCTTCATTGATCATTGATCCTTGTTCATTCTTCATCGTTCATTTGTCATTGATAATTGATCCTTGTTCATTCTTCATCTTTCATTCTTCATTGAGCATTGATCCTTGTTCATTCTTCATCGTTCATTCTTCATTGATCATTGATCCTTGTTCATTCTTCATCGTTCATTCGTCATTGACCATTGATCCTTGTTTATTCTTCATCGTTCATTCTTCATTGATCATTGATCCTTGTTCATTCTTCATCGTTCATTCTTCATTGATCATTGATCCTTGTTCATTCTTCATCGTTCATTCTTCATTGATATTGATCCTTGTTCATTCTTAATCGTTCATTCTTCATTGAGCATTAATCCTTGTTCATTCTTCATCGTTCATTATTCGTTGATCATTGATCCTTGTTCATTCTTCATCGTTCATTCGTCATTCATCATTGATCCTTGTTCATTCTTCATTGATCATTTATCCTGGTTCATTCTTCATCGTTCATCTTGTTCATTCTTCATCGTTCATTCTTCATTGATCATTGATCCTTGTTCATTCTTCATCGTTCATTCTTCATTGATCATTGATCCTTGTTCATTCTTCATTGACTGTTGATCCTTGTTCATTCTTCATTGTTCATTCTTCATTGATCATTGATCCTTGTTCATTCTTCTTCGTTCATTCTTCATTGATCATGGATCCTTGTTCATTCCTCATCGTTCATTCTTCATTGATCATTGATCCTTGTTCATTCTTCATCGTTCATTCGTCATTGACCATTGATCCTTGTTCATTCTTCATCGTTCATTCGTCATTGATCATTGATCCTTGTTCATTCTTCATCGTTCATTCTTCATTGATCATTGATCCTTGTTCATTCTTCATCGTTCATTCTTCATTGATCATTGATCCTTGTTCATTCTTCATCGTTCATTCTTCATTGATCATTGATCCTTGTTTATTCTTCATCGTTCATTCTTCATTGATCATTAATCCTTGTTCATTCTTCATCGTCCATTCTTCATTGATAATTGACCCTTGTTCATTCTTCATCGTTCATCCTTCACTGATCATTGATCCTTGTTCATTCTTCATCATTCATTCGTCATTGACCATTAATCCTTGTTCATTCTTCTTCGTTCATTCTTCATTGATCAATGATCCTTGTTCATTCTTCATCGTTCATCCTTCATTGATCATTGATCCTTGTTCATTTTTCATCGTTCATTCGTGATTGACCATTAATCCTTGTTCATTCTTCATCAATCATTCTTTATTGATCATTGATCCTTGTTCATTCTTCATCGTTCATTTGTCATTGATAATTGATCCTTGTTCATTCTTCATCGTTCATTCTTCATTGAGCATTAATCCTTGTTCATTCTTCATCGTTCATTCTTCATTGATCATTGATCCTTGTTCATTCTTCATCGTTCATTCGTTATTCATCATTGATCCTTGTTCATTCTTCATCGTTCATTCTTCATTGATCATTGATCCTGGTTCATTCTTCATCGTTCATCTTGTTCATTCTTCATCGTTTATTCTTCATTGATCATTGATCCTTGTTCATTCTTCATCACTCATTCTTCATTGATCATTGATCCTTGTTCATTCTTCATCGTTCATTCTTCATTGAGCATTAATCCTTGTTCATTCTTCATCGTTCATTCTTCATTGATCATTGATCCTTGTTCATTCTTCATCGTTCATTCGTCATTCATCATTGATCCTTGTTCATTCTTCATCGTTCATTCTTCATTGATCATTGATCCTGGTTCATTCTTCATCGTTCATCTTGTTCATTCTTCATCGTTCATTCGTCATTCATCATTGATCCTTTTTCATTCTTCATCGTGCATTCTTCATTGATCATTGATCCTTGTTCATTTTTTATCGTTCATTCTTCATTGATCAATGATACTTGATCATTCTTCATCGTTCATTCGTCATTGACCATTAATCCTTGTTCATTCTTCATCGTTCATTCTTCATTGATCATTGATCCTTGTTCATTCTTCATCGTTCATTCTTCATTGATCATTGATCCTTGTTCATTCTTCATCGTTCATTCTTCATTGACCATTGATCCTTGTTCATTCTTCATCGTTCATTCTTCATTGATTATTGATCCTTGTTCATTCTTCATCGTTCATTCGTCATTGATCATTGATCCTTGTTCATTCTTCATCGTTCATTCGTCATTGATTATTGATCCTTGTTCATTCTTCATCGTTCATCCTTCATTGATCATTGATCCTTGTTCATTCTTCATCGTTCATTCGTCATTGACCATTAATCCTTGTTCATTCTTCATCGTTCATTCTTCATTGATCATTGATCCTTGTTCATTCTTCATCGTTCATCCTTCATTGATCATTGATCCTTGTTCCTTCTTCATCGTTCATTCGTCATTGACCATTAATCCTTGTTCCTTCTTCATCGTTCTTTCTTTATTGATCATTGATCCTTGTTCATTCTTCATCGTTCATTTGTCATTGATAATTGATCCTTGTTCATTCTTCATCGTTCATTCTTCATTGAGCATTAATCCTTGTTCATTCTTCATCGTTCATTCTTCATTGATCATTGATCCTTGTTTATTCTTCATCGTTCATTCGTCATTCATCATTGATCCTTGTTCATTCTTCATCGTTCATTCTTCATTGAGCATTGATCCTTGTTCATTATTCATCGTTCATTCTTCATTGATCATTGATCCTTGTTCATTCTTCATCATTCATTCGTCATTGATCATTGATCCTTGTTTATTCTTCATCGTTCATTCTTCATTGATCATTGATCCTTGTTCATTCTTCATCGTTCATTCTTCATTGATCATTGATCCTTGTTCATTCTTCATCGTTCATTCTTCATTGATCATTGATCCTTGTTCATTCTTCATCGTTCATTCTTCATTGATCATTGATCCTTGTTCATTCTTCATCGTTCATTCGTCATTCATCATTGATCCTTGTTCATTCTTCATCGTTCATTCTTCATTGATCATTGATCCTTGTTCATTCTTCATCGTTCATTTGTCATTGATAATTGATCCTTGTTCATTCTTCATAGTTCATTCTTCATTGAGCATTAATCCTTGTTCATTCTTCATCGTTCATTCTTCATTGATCATTGATCCTTGTTAATTCTTCATCGTTCATTCGTCATTCATCATTGATCCTTGTTCATTCTTCATCGTTCATTCTTCATTGAGCATTGATCCTTGTTCATTATTCATCGTTCATTCTTCATTGATCATTGATCCTTGTTCATTCTTCATCATTCATTCGTCATTGACCATTGATCCTTGTTTATTCTTCATCGTTCATTCTTCATTGATCATTGATCCTTGTTCATTCTTCATCGTTCATTCTTCATTGATCATTGATCCTTGTTCATTCTTCATCGTTCATTCTTCATTGATCATTGATCCTTGTTCATTCTTCATCGTTCATTCTTCATTGATCATTGATCCTTGTTCATTCTTCATCGTTCATTCGTCATTCATCATTGATCCTTGTTCATTCTTCATCGTTCATTCTTCATTGATCATTGATCCTTGTTCATTCTTCATCGTTCATTTGTCATTGATAATTGATCCTTGTTCATTCTTCATCGTTCATTCTTCATTGATCATTGATCCTTGTTCATTCTTCATCGTTCATTTGTCATTGATAATTGATCCTTGTTCATTCTTCATCTTTCATTCTTCATTGAGCATTGATCCTTGTTCATTCTTCATCGTTCATTCTTCATTGATCATTGATCCTTGTTCATTCTTCATCGTTCATTCGTCATTGACCATTGATCCTTGTTTATTCTTCATCGTTCATTCTTCATTGATCATTGATCCTTGTTCATTCTTCATCGTTCATTCTTCATTGATCATTGATCCTTGTTCATTCTTCATCGTTCATTCTTCATTGATCATTGATCCTTGTTCATTCTTAATCGTTCATTCTTCATTGAGCATTAATCCTTGTTCATTCTTCATCGTTCATTATTCGTTGATCATTGATCCTTGTTCATTCTTCATCGTTCATTCGTCATTCATCATTGATCCTTGTTCATTCTTCATTGATCATTTATCCTGGTTCATTCTTCATCGTTCATCTTGTTCATTCTTCATCGTTCATTCTTCATTGATCATTGATCCTTGTTCATTCTTCATCGTTCATTCTTCATTGATCATTGATCCTTGTTCATTCTTCATTGACTGTTGATCCTTGTTCATTCTTCATTGTTCATTCTTCATTGATCATTGATCCTTGTTCATTCTTCTTCGTTCATTCTTCATTGATCATGGATCCTTGTTCATTCCTCATCGTTCATTCTTCATTGATCATTGATCCTTGTTCATTCTTCATCGTTCATTCGTCATTGACCATTGATCCTTGTTCATTCTTCATCGTTCATTCGTCATTGATCATTGATCCTTGTTCATTCTTCATCGTTCATTCTTCATTGATCATTGATCCTTGTTCATTCTTCATCGTTCATTCTTCATTGATCATTGATCCTTGTTCATTCTTCATCGTTCATTCTTCATTGATCATTGATCCTTGTTTATTCTTCATCGTTCATTCTTCATTGATCATTAATCCTTGTTCATTCTTCATCGTCCATTCTTCATTGATAATTGACCCTTGTTCATTCTTCATCGTTCATCCTTCACTGATCATTGATCCTTGTTCATTCTTCATCGTTCATTCGTCATTGACCATTAATCCTTGTTCATTCTTCTTCGTTCATTCTTCATTGATCAATGATCCTTGTTCATTCTTCATCGTTCATCCTTCATTGATCATTGATCCTTGTTCATTTTTCATCGTTCATTCGTGATTGACCATTAATCCTTGTTCATTCTTCATCGTTCATTCTTTATTGATCATTGATCCTTGTTCATTCTTCATCGTTCATTTGTCATTGATAATTGATCCTTGTTCATTCTTCATCATTCATTCTTCATTGAGCATTAATCCTTGTTCATTCTTCATCGTTCATTCTTCATTGATCATTGATCCTGGTTCATTCTTCATCGTTCATCTTGTTCATTCTTCATCGTTTATTCTTCATTGATCATTGATCCTTGTTCATTCTTCATCACTCATTCTTCATTGATCATTGATCCTTGTTCATTCTTCATCGTTCATTCTTCATTGAGCATTAATCCTTGTTCATTCTTCATCGTTCATTCTTCATTGATCATTGATCCTTGTTCATTCTTCATCGTTCATTCGTTATTCATCATTGATCCTTGTTCATTCTTCATCGTTCATTCTTCATTGATCATTGATCCTGGTTCATTCTTCATCGTTCATCTTGTTCATTCTTCATCGTTTATTCTTCATTGATCATTGATCCTTGTTCATTCTTCATCACTCATTCTTCATTGATCATTGATCCTTGTTCATTCTTCATCGTTCATTCTTCATTGAGCATTAATCCTTGTTCATTCTTCATCGTTCATTCTTCATTGATCATTGATCCTTGTTCATTCTTCATCGTTCATTCGTCATTCATCATTGATCCTTGTTCATTCTTCATCGTTCATTCTTCATTGATCATTGATCCTGGTTCATTCTTCATCGTTCATCTTGTTCATTCTTCATCGTTCATTCGTCATTCATCATTGATCCTTTTTCATTCTTCATCGTGCATTCTTCATTGATCATTGATCCTTGTTCATTTTTTATCGTTCATTCTTCATTGATCAATGATACTTGATCATTCTTCATCGTTCATTCGTCATTGACCATTAATCCTTGTTCATTCTTCATCGTTCATTCTTCATTGATCATTGATCCTTGTTCATTCTTCATCGTTCATTCTTCATTGACCATTGATCCTTGTTCATTCTTCATCGTTCATTCTTCATTGATTATTGATCCTTGTTCATTCTTCATCGTTCATTCGTCATTGATCATTGATCCTTGTTCATTCTTCATCGTTCATTCGTCATTGATTATTGATCCTTGTTCATTCTTCATCGTTCATTCTTCATTGATCATTGATCCTTGTTCATTCTTCATCGTTCATTCGTCATTGATCATTGATCCTTGTTCATTCTTCATCGTTCATTCTTCATTGACCATTGATCCTTGTTCATTCTTCATCGTTCATTCTTCATTGATCATTGATCCTTGTTTATTCTTCATCGTTCATTCTTCATTGATCATTAATCCTTGTTCATTCTTCATCGTCCATTCTTCATTGATAATTGACCCTTGTTCATTCTTCATCGTTCATCCTTCACTGATCATTGATCCTTGTTCATTCTTCATCGTTCATTCGTCATTGACCATTAATCCTTGTTCATTCTTCATCGTTCATTCTTTATTGATCATTGATCCTTGTTCATTCTTCATCGTTCATTTGTCATTGATAATTGATCCTTGTTCATTCTTCATCGTTCATTCTTCATTGAGCATTAATCCTTGTTCATTCTTCATCGTTCATTCTTCATTGATCATTGATCCTTGTTCATTCTTCATCGTTGATTCGTTATTCATCATTGATCCTTGTTCATTCTTCATCGTTCATTCTTCATTGATCATTGATCCTGGTTCATTCTTCATCGTTCATCTTGTTCATTCTTCATCGTTTATTCTTCATTGATCATTGATCCTTGTTCATTCTTCATCACTCATTCTTCATTGATCATTGATCCTTGTTCATTCTTCATCGTTCATTCTTCATTGAGCATTAATCCTTGTTCATTCTTCATTGATCATTGATCCTTGTTCATTCTTCATCGTTCATTCGTTATTCATCATTGATCCTTGTTCATTCTTCATCGTTCATTCTTCATTGATCATTGATCCTGGTTCATTCTTCATCGTTCATCTTGTTCATTCTTCATCGTTTATTCTTCATTGATCATTGATCCTTGTTCATTCTTCATCACTCATTCTTCATTGATCATTGATCCTTGTTCATTCTTTATCGTTCATTCTTCTTTGAGCATTAATCCTTGTTCATTCTTCATCGTTCATTCTTCATTGATCATTGATCCTTGTTCATTCTTCATCGTTCATTCGTCATTCATCATTGATCCTTGTTCATTCTTCATCGTTCATTCTTCATTGATCATTGATCCTGGTTCATTCTTCATCGTTCATTCGTCATTCATCATTGATCCTTTTTCATTCTTCATCGTGCATTCTTCATTGATCATTGATCCTTGTTCATTTTTTATCGTTCATTCTTCATTGATCAATGATACTTGATCATTCTTCATCGTTCATTCGTCATTGACCATTAATCCTTGTTCATTCTTCATCGTTCATTCTTCATTGATTATTGATCCTTGTTCATTCTTCATCGTTCATTCTTCATTGAGCATTAATCCTTGTTCATTCTTCATCGTTCATTCTTCATTGATCATTGATCCTTGTTCATTCTTCATCGTTCATTCTTCATTGATCCTTGATCCTTGTTCATTCTTCATCGTTCATTCTTCATTGATCATTGATCCTTGTTAATTCTTCATCGTTCATTCGTCATTCATCATTGATCCTTGTTTATTCTTCATCGTTCATTCTTCATTGAGCATTGATCCTTGTTCATTATTCATCGTTCATTCTTCATTGATCATTGATCCTTGTTCATTCTTCATCATTCATTCGTCATTGACCATTAATCCTTGTTCATTCTTCTTCATTCATTCTTCATTGATCAATGATCCTTGTTCATTCTTCATCGTTCATCCTTCATTGATCATTGATCCTTGTTCATTCTTCATCGTTCATTCGTCATTGACCATTAATCCTTGTTCATTCTTCATCGTTCATTCTTTATTGATCATTGATCCTTGTTCATTCTTCATCGTTCATTTGTCATTGATAATTGATCCTTGTTCATTCTTCATCGTTCATTCTTCATTGAGCATTAATCCTTGTTCATTCTTCATCGTTCATTCGTCATTGACCATTAATCCTTGTTCATTCTTCATCGTTCATTCTTCATTGATCATTGATCCTTGTTCATTCTTCATCGTTCATTCTTCATTGATCATTGATCCTTGTTCATTCTTCATCGTTCATTCTTCATTAACCATTGATCCTTGTTCATTCTTCATCGTTCATTCTTCATTGATTATTGATCCTTGTTCATTCTTCATCGTTCATTCTTCATTGAGCATTAATCCTTGTTCATTCTTCATCGTTCATTCTTCATTGATCATTGATCCTTGTTCATTCTTCATCGTTCATTCTTCATTGATCCTTGATCCTTGTTCATTCTTCATCGTTCATTCTTCATTGATCATTGATCCTTGTTAATTCTTCATCATTCATTCGTCATTCATCATTGATCCTTGTTTATTCTTCATCGTTCATTCTTCATTGAGCATTGATCCTTGTTCATTATTCATCGTTCATTCTTCATTGATCATTGATCCTTGTTCATTCTTCATCATTCATTCGTCATTGACCATTGATCCTTGTTTATTCTTCATCGTTCATTCTTCATTGATCATTGATCCTTGTTCATTCTTCATCGTTCATTCTTCATTGATCATTGATCCTTGTTCATTCTTCATCGTTCATTCTTCATTGATCATTGATCCTTGTTCATTCTTCATCGTTCATTCTTCATTGATCATTGATCCTTGTTCATTCTTCATCGTTCATTCGTCATTCATCATTGATCCTTGTTCATTCTTCATCGTTCATTCTTCATTGATCATTGATCCTTGTTCATTCTTCATCGTTCATTTGTCATTGATAATTGATCCTTGTTCATTCTTCATCGTTCATTCTTCATTGATCATTGATCCTTGTTCATTCTTCATCGTTCATTTGTCATTGATAATTGATCCTTGTTCATTCTTCATCTTTCATTCTTCATTGAGCATTGATCCTTGTTCATTCTTCATCGTTCATTCTTCATTGATCATTGATCCTTGTTCATTCTTCATCGTTCATTCGTCATTGACCATTGATCCTTGTTTATTCTTCATCGTTCATTCTTCATTGATCATTGATCCTTGTTCATTCTTCATCGTTCATTCTTCATTGATCATTGATCCTTGTTCATTCTTCATCGTTCATTCTTCATTGATCATTGATCCTTGTTCATTCTTAATCGTTCATTCTTCATTGAGCATTAATCCTTGTTCATTCTTCATCGTTCATTATTCGTTGATCATTGATCCTTGTTCATTCTTCATCGTTCATTCGTCATTCATCATTGATCCTTGTTCATTCTTCATTGATCATTTATCCTGGTTCATTCTTCATCGTTCATCTTGTTCATTCTTCATCGTTCATTCTTCATTGATCATTGATCCTTGTTCATTCTTCATCGTTCATTCTTCATTGATCATTGATCCTTGTTCATTCTTCATTGACTGTTGATCCTTGTTCATTCTTCATTGTTCATTGTTCATTCTTCATTGATCATTGATCCTTGTTCATTCTTCTTCGTTCATTCTTCATTGATCATGGATCCTTGTTCATTCCTCATCGTTCATTCTTCATTGATCATTGATCCTTGTTCATTCTTCATCGTTCATTCGTCATTGACCATTGATCCTTGTTCATTCTTCATCGTTCATTCGTCATTGATCATTGATCCTTGTTCATTCTTCATCGTTCATTCTTCATTGATCATTGATCCTTGTTCATTCTTCATCGTTCATTCTTCATTGATCATTGATCCTTGTTCATTCTTCATCGTTCATTCTTCATTGATCATTGATCCTTGTTTATTCTTCATCGTTCATTCTTCATTGATCATTAATCCTTGTTCATTCTTCATCGTCCATTCTTCATTGATAATTGACCCTTGTTCATTCTTCATCGTTCATCCTTCACTGATCATTGATCCTTGTTCATTCTTCATCGTTCATTCGTCATTGACCATTAATCCTTGTTCATTCTTCTTCATTCATTCTTCATTGATCAATGATCCTTGTTCATTCTTCATCGTTCATCCTTCATTGATCATTGATCCTTGTTCATTCTTCATCGTTCATTCGTCATTGACCATTAATCCTTGTTCATTCTTCATCGTTCATTCTTTATTGATCATTGATCCTTGTTCATTCTTCATCGTTCATTTGTCATTGATAATTGATCCTTGTTCATTCTTCATCGATCATTCTTCATTGAGCATTAATCCTTGTTCATTCTTCATCGTTCATTCTTCATTGATCATTGATCCTTGTTCATTCTTCATCGTTCATTCGTTATTCATCATTGATCCTTGTTCATTCTTCATCGTTCATTCTTCATTGATCATTGATCCTGGTTCATTCTTCATCGTTCATCTTGTTCATTATTCATCGTTTATTCTTCATTGATCATTGATCCTTGTTCATTCTTCATCACTCATTCTTCATTGACCATTGATCCTTGTTCATTCTTCATCGTTCATTCTTCATTGAGCATTAATCCTTGTTCATTCTTCATCGTTCATTCTTCATTGATCATTGATCCTTGTTCATTCTTCATCGTTCATTCGTTATTCATCATTGATCCTTGTTCATTCTTCATCGTTCATTCTTCATTGATCATTGATCCTGGTTCATTCTTCATCGTTCATCTTGTTCATTCTTCATCGTTTATTCTTCATTGATCATTGATCCTTGTTCATTCTTCATCACTCATTCTTCATTGATCATTGATCCTTGTTCATTCTTCATCGTTCATTCTTCATTGAGCATTAATCCTTGTTCATTCTTCATCGTTCATTCTTCATTGATCATTGATCCTTGTTCATTCTTCATCGTTCATTCGTCATTCATCATTGATCCTTGTTCATTCTTCATCGTTCATTCTTCATTGATCATTGATCCTGGTTCATTCTTCATCGTTCATCTTGTTCATTCTTCATCGTTCATTCGTCATTCATCATTGATCCTTTTTCATTCTTCATCGTGCATTCTTCATTGATCATTGATCCTTGTTCATTTTTTATCGTTCATTCTTCATTGATCATTGATACTTGATCATTCTTCATCGTTCATTCGTCATTGACCATTAATCCTTGTTCATTCTTCATCGTTCATTCTTCATTGATCATTGATCCTTGTTCATTCTTCATCGTTCATTCTTCATTGATCATTGATCCTTGTTCATTCTTCATCGTTCATTCTTCATTGACCATTGATCCTTGTTAATTCTTCATCGTTCATTCTTCATTGATTATTGATCCTTGTTCATTCTTCATCGTTCATTCGTCATTGATCATTGATCCTTGTTCATTCTTCGTCGTTCATTCGTCATTGATTATTGATCCTTGTTCATTCTTCATCGTTCATTCTTCATTGATCATTGATCCTTGTTCATTCTTCATCGTTCATTCGTCATTGATCATTGATCCTTGTTCATTCTTCATCGTTCATTCTTCATTGACCATTGATCCTTGTTCATTCTTCATCGTTCATTCTTCATTGATCATTGATCCTTGTTCATTCTTCATCGTTCATTCGTCATTGACCATTAATCCTTGTTCATTCTTCATCGTTCATTCTTCATTGATCATTGACCCTTGTTCATTCTTCATCGTTCATTCTTCATTGAGCATTGATCCTTGTTCATTCTTCATCGTTCATTCGTCATTGATCATTGATCCTAGTTCATTCTTCATCGTTCATTCTTTATTGATCATTGATCCTTGTTCATTCTTCATCGTTCATTCTTCATTGATCATTGATCCTTGTTCATTCTTCATCGTTCATCCTTCATTGATCATTGATCCTTGTTCATTCTTCATCGTTCATTCGTCATTGATCATTGATCCTTGTTCAATCTTCATCGTTCATTCTTCATTGACCATTAATCGTTGTTTATTCTTCATCGTTCATTCTTCATTGATCATTGATCCTTTTTCATTCTTCATCGTTCATTTGTCATTGATAATTGATCCTTGTTCATTCTTCATCGTTCATTCTTCATTGATCATTGATCCTTGTTCATTCTTCATCATTCATTCTTCATTGATCATTGATCCTTGTTCATTCTTCATCGTTCATTTGTCATTGATAATTGATCCTTGTTCATTCTTCATCGTTCATTCGTCATTGACCATTAATCCTTGTTCATTCTTCATCGTTCATACTTCATTGATCATTGATCCTTGTTCATTCTTCATCGTTCATCCTTCATTGATCATTGATCCTTGTTCATTCTTCATCGTTCATTCGTCATTGATCATTGATCCTTGTTCATTCTTCATCGTTCATTCTTCATTGATCATTGATCCTTGTTCATTCTTCATCGTTCATTCTTCATTGACCATTGATCCTTGTTCATTCTTCATCGTTCATTCTTCATTGATCATTGATCCTTGTTCATTCTTCATCGTTCATTCTTCATTGACCATTAATCCTTGTTTATTCTTCATCGTTCATTCTTCATTGATCATTGATCCTTGTTCATTCTTCATCGTTCATTCGTCATTCACCATTAATCCTTGTTCATTCTTCATCGTTCATTCTTCATTGATCATTGACCCTTGTTCATTCTTCATCGTTCATTCTTCATTGATCATTGATCCTTGTTCATTCCTCATCGTTCATTCGTCATTGATCATTGATCCTTGTTCATTCTTCATCGTTCATTCTTCATTGATCATTGATCCTTGTTCATTCTTCATCGTTCATTCTTCATTGATCATTGATCCTTGTGCATTCTTCATCGTTCATTCTTCATTGACCATTGATCCTTGTTCATTCTTCATCGTTCATTCTTCATTGAGCATTAATCTTTGTTCATTCTTCATCGTTCATTCTTCATTGATCATTGATCCTTGTTCATTCTTCATCGTTCATTCTTCATTGATCATGGATCCTTGTTCATTCTTCATCGTTCATCCTTCATTGATCATTGATCCTTGTTCATTCTTCATCGTTCATTCGTCATTGATCATTGATCCTTGTTCAATCTTCATCGTTCATTCTTCATTGACCATTAATCCTTGTTCATTCTTCATCGTTCATTCTTCATTGATCATTGATCCTTGTTCATTCTTCATCGTTCATTCGTCATTGATCATTGATCCTAGTTCATTCTTCATCGTTCATTCTTCATTGATCATTGATCCTTGTTCATTCTTCATCGTTCATTCTTCATTGATCATTGATCCTTGTTCATTCTTCATCGTTCATCCTTCATTGATCATTGATCCTTGTTCATTCTTCATCATTCATTCGTCATTGATCATTGATCCTTGTTCAATCTTCATCGTTCATTCTTCATTGATCATTGATCCTTGTTCATTCTTCATCGTTCATTCTTCATTGACCATTGATCCTTGTTCATTCTTCATCGTTCATTCTTCATTGATTATTGATCCTTGTTCATTCTTCATCGTTCATTCGTCATTGATCATTGATCCTTGTTCATTCTTCATCGTTCATTCGTCATTGATTATTGATCCTTGTTCATTCTTCATCGTTCATTCTTCATTGATCATTGATCCTTGTTCATTCTTCATCGTTCATTCGTCATTGATCATTGATCCTTGTTCATTCTTCATCGTTCATTCTTCATTGAGCATTAATCCTTGTTCATTCTTCATCGTTCATTCTTCATTGATCATTGATCCTTGTTCATTCTTCATCGTTCATTCGTCATTGACCATTAATCCTTGTTCATTCTTCATCGTTCATTCTTCATTGATCATTGACCCTTGTTCATTCTTCATCGTTCATTCTTCATTGAGCATTGATCCTTGTTCATTCTTCATCGTTCATTCGTCATTGATCATTGGTCCTAGTTCATTCTTCATCGTTCATTCTTTATTGATCATTGATCCTTGTTCATTCTTCATCGTTCATTCTTCTTTGATCATTGACCCTTGTTCATTCTTCATCGTTCATTCTTCATTGAGCATTGATCCTTGTTCATTCTTCATCGTTCATTCGTCATTGATCATTGATCCTAGTTCATTCTTCATCGTTCATTCTTTATTGATCATTGATCCTTGTTCATTCTTCATCGTTCATTCTTCATTGATCATTGATCCTTGTTCATTCTTCATCGTTCATCCTTCATTGATCATTGATCCTTGTTCATTCTTCATCATTCATTCGTCATTGATTATTGATCCTTGTTCATTCTTCATCGTTCATTCTTCATTGATCATTGATCCTTGTTCATTCTTCATCGTTCATTCGTCATTGATCATTGATCCTTGTTCATTCTTCATCGTTCATTCTTCATTGAGAATTAATCCTTGTTCATTCTTCATCGTTCATTCTTCATTGATCATTGATCCTTGTTCATTCTTCATCGTTCATTCGTCATTGACCATTAATCCTTGTTCATTCTTCATCGTTCATTCTTCATGGATCATTGACCCTTGTTCATTCTTCATCGTTCATTCTTCATTGATCATTGATCCTTGTTCATTCTTCATCGTTCATTCTTCATTGATCATTGATCCTTGTTCATTCTTCATCGTTCATCCTTCATTGATCATTGATCCTTGTTCATTCTTCATCATTCATTCGTCATTGATCATTGATCCTTGTTCAATCTTCATCGTTCATTCTTCATTGACCATTAATCGTTGTTTATTCTTCATCGTTCATTCTTCATTGATCATTGATCCTTTTTCATTCTTCATCGTTCATTTGTCATTGATAATTGATCCTTGTTCATTCTTCATCGTTCATTCTTCATTGATCATTGATCCTTGTTCATTCTTCATCGTTCATTCTTCATTAATCATTGATCCTTGTTCATTCTTCATCGTTCATTCTTCATTGACCATTGATCCTTGTTCATTCTTCATTGAGCATAAATCTTTGTTCATTCTTCATCGTTCATTCTTCATTGATCATTGATCCTTGTTCATTCTTCATCGTTCATTCTTCATTGATCATGGATCCTTGTTCATTCTTCATCGTTCATCCTTCATTGATCATTGATCCTTGTTCATTCTTCATCGTTCATCCTTCATTGATCATTGATCCTTGTTCATTCTTCATCGTTCATTCTTCATTGATCATTGATCCTTTTTCATTCTTCATCGTTCATTTGTCATTGATAATTGATCCTTGTTCATTCTTCATCGTTCATTCTTCATTCATCATTGATCCTTGTTCATTCTTCATCGTTCATTCTTCATTGATCATTGATCCTTGTTCATTCTTCATCGTTCATCCTTCATTGATCATTGATCCTTGTTCATTCTTCATCGTTCATCCTTCATTGATCATTGATCCTTGTTCATTCTTCATCGTTCATTCGTCATTGACCATTAATCCTTGTTCATTCTTAATCGTTCATTCTTCATTGATCATTGATCCTTGTTCATTCTTCATCGTTCATTTGTCATTGATAATTGATCCTTGTTTATTCTTCATCGTTCATTCTTCATTGATCATTGATCCTTGTTCATTCTTCATCGTTCATTCTTCATTGATCATTGATCCTTGTTCATTCTTCATCGTTCATTCGTCATTGATCATTGATCCTTGTTCATTCTTCATCGTTCATTCTTCATTGATCATTGATCCTTGTTCATTCTTCATCGTTCATTCGTCATTGATCATTGATCCTTGTTCATTCTTTATCGTTCATTCTTCATTGACCATTGATCCTTGTTCATTCTTCATCGTTCATTCTTCATTGATCATTGATCCTTGTTCATTCTTCATCGTTCATTCGTCATTGACCATTAATCCTTGTTTATTCTTCATCGTTCATTCTTCATTGATCATTGATCCTTGTTCATTCTTCATCGTTCATTCTTCATTGATCATTGATCCTTGTTCATTCTTCATCGTTCATTCTTCATTGATCATTGATCCTTGTTCATTCTTCATCGTTCATCCTTCATTGATCATTGATCCTTGTTCATTCTTCATCGTTCATTCGTCATTGACCATTAATCCTTGTTCATTCTTCATCGTTCTTTCTTCATTGATAATTGATCCTTGTTCATTCTTCATCGTTCATTCTTCATTGATCATTGATCCTAGTTCATTGTTCATCGTTCATTCTTCATTGACCATTGATCCTTGTTCATTCTTCATCGTTCATTCGTCATTGACCATTAATCCTTGTTCATTCTTCATCGTTCTTTCTTCATTGATCATTGATCCTTGTTCATTCTTCATCGTTCATTCTTCATTGATCATTGATCCTTGTTCATTCTTCATCGTTCATTCTTCATTGACCATTGATCCTTGTTCATTCTTCATCGTTCATTCTTCATTGAGCATTAATCTTTGTTCATTCTTCATCGTTCATTCTTCATTGATCATTGATCCTTGTTCATTCTTCATCGTTCATTCTTCATTCATCATTGATCCTTGTTCATTCTTCATCGTTCATTCTTCATTCAGCATTGATCCTTGTTCATTCTTCATCGTTCATCCTTCATTGATCATTGATCCTTGTTCATTCTTCATCGTTCATTCGTCACTGACCATTAATCCTTGTTCATTCTTCATCGTTCTTTCTTCATTGATCATTGATCCTTGTTCATTCTTCATCGTTCATTCTTCATTGATCATTGATCCTTGTTCATTCTTCATCGTTCATTCTTCATTGACCATTGATCCTTGTTCATTCTTCATCGTTCATTCTTCATTGAGCATTAATCTTTGTTCATTCTTCATCGTTCATTCTTCATTGATCATTGATCCTTGTTCATTCTTTATCCTTCATTCTTCATTGATCATGGATCCTTGTTCATTCTTCATCGTTCATCCTTCATTGATCATTGATCCTTGTTCATTCTTCATCGTTCATTCGTCATTGATCATTGATCCTTGTTCAATCTTCATCGTTCATTCTTCATTGACCATTAATCCTTGTTCATTCTTCATCGTTCATTCTTCATTGATCATTGATCCTTGTTCATTCTTCATCGTTCATTCGTCATTGATCATTGATCCTAGTTCATTCTTCATCGTTCATTCTTCATTGATCATTGATCCTTGTTCATTCTTCATCGTTCATTATTCATTGATCATTGATCCTTGTTCATTCTTCATCGTTCATCCTTCATTGATCATTGATCCTTGTTCATTCTTCATCATTCATTCGTCATTGATCATTGATCCTTGTTCAATCTTTATCGTTCATTCTTCATTGACCATTAATCGTTGTTTATTCTTCATCGTTCATTCTTCATTGATCATTGATCCTTTTTCATTCTTCATCGTTCATTTGTCATTGATAATTGATCCTTGTTCATTCTTCATCGTTCATTCTTCATTGATCATTGATCCTTGTTCATTCTTCATCGTTCATTCTTCATTAATCATTGATCCTTGTTCATTCTTCATCGTTCATTCTTCATTGACCATTGATCCTTGTTCATTCTTCATCGTTCATTCTTCATTGAGCATAAATCTTTGTTCATTCTTCATCGTTCATTCTTCATTGATCATTGATCCTTCTTCATTCTTCATCGTTCATTCTTCATTGATCATGGATCCTTGTTCATTCTTCATCGTTCATCCTTCATTGATCATTGATCCTTGTTCATTCTTCATCGTTCATCCTTCATTGATCATTGATCCTTGTTCATTCTTCATCGTTCATTCTTCATTGATCATTAATCCTTGTTCATTCTTCATCGTTCATTCTTCATTGATCATTGACCCTTGTTCATTCTTCATCGTTCATTTGTCATTGATAATTGATCCTTGTTTATTCTTCATCGTTCATACTTCATTGATCATTGATCCTTGTTCATTCTTCATCGTTCATTCTTCATTGATCATTGATCCTTGTTCATTCTTCATCGTTCATTCGTCATTGATCATTGATCCTTGTTCATTCTTCATCGTTCATTCTTCATTGACCATTGATCCTTGTTCATTCTTCATCGTTCATTCTTCATTGAGCATTAATCTTTGTTCATTCTTCATCGTTCATTCTTCATTGATCATTGATCCTTGTTCATTCTTCATCGTTCATTCTTCATTCATCATTGATCCTTGTTCATTCTTCATTGATCATTGATCCTTGTTCATTCTTCACCGTTCATCCTTCATTGATCATTGATCCTTGTACATTCTTCATCGTTCATTCGTCATTGACCATTAATCCTTGTTCATTCTTCATCGTTCATTCTTCATTGATCATTGATCCTTGTTAATTCTTCATCGTTCATCCTTCATTGATCATTGATCCTTGTTCTGTCTTCATCGTTCATTCGTCATTGATCATTGATCCTTGTTCATTCTTCATCGTTCATTCTTCATTGATCATTGATCCTTGTTCATTCTTCATCGTTCATTCGTCATTGATCATTGATCCTTGTTCATTCTTCATCGTTCATTCTTCATTGACCATTGATCCTTGTTCATTCTTCATTGATCATTGATACTTGTTCATTCTTCATCGTTCATTCATCATTGACCATTAATCCTTGTTTATTCTTCATCGTTCATTCTTCATTGATGATTGATCCTTGTTCATTCTTCATCGTTCATTTGTCATTGATAATTGATCCTTGTTCATTCTTCATCATTCATTCTTCATTGATCATTGATCCTGGTTCATTCTTCATCGTTCATTCGTCATTCATCATTGATCCTTGTTCATTCTTCATCGTTCATTCTTCATTGATCATTGATCCTGGTTCATTCTTCATCGTTCAACTTGTTCATTCTTCATCGTTTATTCTTCATTGATCATTGATCCTTGTTCATTCTTCATCGTTCATTCGTCATTCATCATTGATCCTTTTTCATTCTTCATCGTGCATTCTTCATTGATCATTGATCCTTGTTCATTCTTCATCGTTCATTCTTCATTGACCATTGATCCTTGTTCATTCTTCATCGTTCATTCTTCATTGAGCATTAATCTTTGTTCATTCTTCATCGTTCATTCTTCATTGATTATTGATCCTTGTTCATTCTTCATCGTTCATTCTTCATTCATCATTGATCCTTGTTCATTCTTCATCATTCATTCTTCATTCAGCATTGATCCTTGTTCATTCTTCATCGTTCATCCTTCATTGATCATTGATCCTTGTTCATTCTTCATCGTTCATTCGTCACTGACCATTAATCCTTGTTCATTCTTCATCGTTCTTTCTTCATTGATCATTGATCCTTGTTCATTCTTCATCGTTCATTCTTCATTGATCATTGATCCTTGTTCATTCTTCATCGTTCATTCTTCATTGACCATTGATCCTTGTTCATTCTTCATCGTTCATTCTTCATTGAGCATTAATCTTTGTTCATTCTTCATCGTTCATTCTTCATTGATCATTGATCCTTGTTCATTCTTTATCGTTCATTCTTCATTGATCATGGATCCTTGTTCATTCTTCATCGTTCATCCTTCATTGATCATTGATCCTTGTTCATTCTTCATCGTTCATTCGTCATTGATCATTGATCCTTGTTCAATCTTCATCGTTCATTCTTCATTGACCATTAATCCTTGTTCATTCTTCATCGTTCATTCTTCATTGATCATTGATCCTTGTTCATTCTTCATCGTTCATTCTTCATTCATCATTGATCCTTGTTCATTCTTCATTGATCATTGATCCTTGTTCATTCTTCATCGTTCATCCTTCATTGATCATTGATCCTTGTTCATTCTTCATCGTTCATTCGTCATTGACCATTAATCCTTGTTCATTCTTCATCGTTCATTCTTCATTGATCATTGATCCTTGTTAATTCTTCATCGTTCATCCTTCATTGATCATTGATCCTTGTTCTGTCTTCATCGTTCATTCGTCATTGATCATTGATCCTTGTTCATTCTTCATCGTTCATTCTTCATTGATCATTGATCCTTGTTCATTCTTCATCGTTCATTCGTCATTGATCATTGATCCTTGTTCATTCTTCATCGTTCATTCTTCATTGACCATTGATCCTTGTTCATTCTTCATTTATCATTGATACTTGTTCATTCTTCATCGTTCATTCATCATTGACCATTAATCCTTGTTTATTCTTCATCGTTCATTCTTCATTGATGATTGATCCTTGTTCATTCTTCATCGTTCATTTGTCATTGATAATTGATCCTTGTTCATTCTTCATCGTTCATTCTTCATTGATCATTGATCCTTGTTCATTCTTCATCGTTCATTCTTCATTAATCATTGATCCTTGTTCATTCTTCATCGTTCATTCTTCATTGACCATTGATCCTTGTTCATTCTTCATCGTTCATTCTTCATTGAGCATAAATCTTTGTTCATTCTTCATCGTTCATTCTTCATTGATCATTGATCCTTCTTCATTCTTCATCGTTCATTCTTCATTGATCATGGATCCTTGTTCATTCTTCATCGTTCATCCTTCATTGATCATTGATCCTTGTTCATTCTTCATCGTTCATCCTTCATTGATCATTGATCCTTGTTCATTCTTCATCGTTCATTCTTCATTGATCATTAATCCTTGTTCATTCTTCATCGTTCATTCTTCATTGATCATTGACCCTTGTTCATTCTTCATCGTTCATTTGTCATTGATAATTGATCCTTGTTTATTCTTCATCGTTCATACTTCATTGATCATTGATCCTTGTTCATTCTTCATCGTTCATTCTTCATTGATCATTGATCCTTGTTCATTCTTCATCGTTCATTCGTCATTGATCATTGATCCTTGTTCATTCTTCATCGTTCATTCTTCATTGACCATTGATCCTTGTTCATTCTTCATCGTTCATTCTTCATTGAGCATTAATCTTTGTTCATTCTTCATCGTTCATTCTTCATTGATCATTGATCCTTGTTCATTCTTCATCGTTCATTCTTCATTCATCATTGATCCTTGTTCATTCTTCATTGATCATTGATCCTTGTTCATTCTTCACCGTTCATCCTTCATTGATCATTGATCCTTGTACATTCTTCATCGTTCATTCGTCATTGACCATTAATCCTTGTTCATTCTTCATCGTTCATTCTTCATTGATCATTGATCCTTGTTAATTCTTCATCGTTCATCCTTCATTGATCATTGATCCTTGTTCTGTCTTCATCGTTCATTCGTCATTGATCATTGATCCTTGTTCATTCTTCATCGTTCATTCTTCATTGATCATTGATCCTTGTTCATTCTTCATCGTTCATTCGTCATTGATCATTGATCCTTGTTCATTCTTCATCGTTCATTCTTCATTGACCATTGATCCTTGTTCATTCTTCATTGATCATTGATACTTGTTCATTCTTCATCGTTCATTCATCATTGACCATTAATCCTTGTTTATTCTTCATCGTTCATTCTTCATTGATGATTGATCCTTGTTCATTCTTCATCGTTCATTTGTCATTGATAATTGATCCTTGTTCATTCTTCATCATTCATTCTTCATTGATCATTGATCCTGGTTCATTCTTCATCGTTCATTCGTCATTCATCATTGATCCTTGTTCATTCTTCATCGTTCATTCTTCATTGATCATTGATCCTGGTTCATTCTTCATCGTTCAACTTGTTCATTCTTCATCGTTTATTCTTCATTGATCATTGATCCTTGTTCATTCTTCATCGTTCATTCGTCATTCATCATTGATCCTTTTTCATTCTTCATCGTGCATTCTTCATTGATCATTGATCCTTGTTCATTCTTCATCGTTCATTCTTCATTGACCATTGATCCTTGTTCATTCTTCATCGTTCATTCTTCATTGAGCATTAATCTTTGTTCATTCTTCATCGTTCATTCTTCATTGATCATTGATCCTTGTTCATTCTTCATCGTTCATTCTTCATTCATCATTGATCCTTGTTCATTCTTCATCATTCATTCTTCATTCAGCATTGATCCTTGTTCATTCTTCATCGTTCATCCTTCATTGATCATTGATCCTTGTTCATTCTTCATCGTTCATTCGTCACTGACCATTAATCCTTGTTCATTCTTCATCGTTCTTTCTTCATTGATCATTGATCCTTGTTCATTCTTCATCGTTCATTCTTCATTGATCATTGATCCTTGTTCATTCTTCATCGTTCATTCTTCATTGACCATTGATCCTTGTTCATTCTTCATCGTTCATTCTTCATTGAGCATTAATCTTTGTTCATTCTTCATCGTTCATTCTTCATTGATCATTGATCCTTGTTCATTCTTTATCGTTCATTCTTCATTGATCATGGATCCTTGTTCATTCTTCATCGTTCATCCTTCATTGATCATTGATCCTTGTTCATTCTTCATCGTTCATTCGTCATTGATCATTGATCCTTGTTCAATCTTCATCGTTCATTCTTCATTGACCATTAATCCTTGTTCATTCTTCATCGTTCATTCTTCATTGATCATTGATCCTTGTTCATTCTTCATCGTTCATTCTTCATTCATCATTGATCCTTGTTCATTCTTCATTGATCATTGATCCTTGTTCATTCTTCATCGTTCATCCTTCATTGATCATTGATCCTTGTTCATTCTTCATCGTTCATTCGTCATTGACCATTAATCCTTGTTCATTCTTCATCGTTCATTCTTCATTGATCATTGATCCTTGTTAATTCTTCATCGTTCATCCTTCATTGATCATTGATCCTTGTTCTGTCTTCATCGTTCATTCGTCATTGATCATTGATCCTTGTTCATTCTTCATCGTTCATTCTTCATTGATCATTGATCCTTGTTCATTCTTCATCGTTCATTCGTCATTGATCATTGATCCTTGTTCATTCTTCATCGTTCATTCTTCATTGACCATTGATCCTTGTTCATTCTTCATTTATCATTGATACTTGTTCATTCTTCATCGTTCATTCATCATTGACCATTAATCCTTGTTTATTCTTCATCGTTCATTCTTCATTGATGATTGATCCTTGTTCATTCTTCATCGTTCATTTGTCATTGATAATTGATCCTTGTTCATTCTTCATCGTTCATTCTTCATTGATCATTGATCCTGGTTCATTCTTCATCGTTCATTCGTCATTCATCATTGATCCTTGTTCATTCTTCATCGTTCATTCTTCATTGATCATTGATCCTGGTTCATTCTTCATCGTTCAACTTGTTTATTCTTCATCGTTTATTCTTCATTGATCATTGATCCTTGTTCATTCTTCATCGTTCATTCGTCATTCATCATTGATCCTTTTTCATTCTTCATCGTGCATTCTTCATTGATCATTGATCCTTGTTCATTCTTCATCGTTCATTCTTCATTGACCATTGATCCTTGTTCATTCTTCATCGTTCATTCTTCATTGAGCATTAATCTTTGTTCATTCTTCATCGTTCATTCTTCATTGATCATTGATCCTTGTTCATTCTTCATCGTTCATTCTTCATTCATCATTGATCCTTGTTCATTCTTCATCGTTCATTCTTCATTCAGCATTGATCCTTGTTCATTCTTCATCGTTCATCCTTCATTGATCATTGATCCTTGTTCATTCTTCATCGTTCATTCGTCACTGACCATTAATCCTTGTTCATTCTTCATCGTTCTTTCTTCATTGATCATTGATCCTTGTTCATTCTTCATCGTTCATTCTTCATTGATCATTGATCCTTGTTCATTCTTCATCGTTCATTCTTCATTGACCATTGATCCTTGTTCATTCTTCATCGTTCATTCTTCATTGAGCATTAATCTTTGTTCATTCTTCATCGTTCATTCTTCATTGATCATTGATCCTTGTTCTTTCTTTATCGTTCATTCTTCATTGATCATGGATCCTTGTTCATTCTTCATCGTTCATCCTTCATTGATCATTGATCCTTGTTCATTCTTCATCATTCATTCGTCATTGATCATTGATCCTTGTTCAATCTTCATCGTTCATTCTTCATTGACCATTAATCCTTGTTCATTCTTCATCGTTCATTCTTCATTGATCATTGATCCTTGTTCATTCTTCATCGTTCATTCATCATTGATCATTGATCCTAGTTCATTCTTCATCGTTCATTCTTCATTGATCATTGATCCTTGTTCATTCTTCATCGTTCATTATTCATTGATCATTGATCCTTGTTCATTCTTCATCGTTCATCCGTCATTGATCATTGATCCTTGTTCATTCTTCATCATTCATTCGTCATTGATCATTGATCCTTGTTCAATCTTCATCGTTCATTCTTCATTGACCATTAATCGTTGTTTATTCTTCATCGTTCATTCTTCATTGATCATTGATCCTTTTTCATTCTTCATCGTTCATTTGTCATTGATAATTGATCCTTGTTCATTCTTCATCGTTCATTCTTCATTGATCATTGATCCTTGTTCATTCTTCATCGTTCATTCTTCATTAATCATTGATCCTTGTTCATTCTTCATCGTTCATTCTTCATTGACCATTGATCCTTGTTCATTCTTCATCGTTCATTCTTCATTGAGCATAAATCTTTGTTCATTCTTCATCGTTCATTCTTCATTGATCATTGATCCTTCTTCATTCTTCATCGTTCATTCTTCATTGATCATGGATCCTTGTTCATTCTTCATCGTTCATCCTTCATTGATCATTGATCCTTGTTCATTCTTCATCGTTCATCCTTCATTGATCATTGATCCTTGTTCATTCTTCATCGTTCATTCTTCATTGATCATTGAAACTTTTTCATTCTTCATCGTTCATTTGTCATTGATAATTGATCCTTGTTCATTCTTCATCGTTCATTCTTCATTCATCATTGATCCTTGTTCATTCTTCATCGTTCATTCGTCATTGACCATTAATCCTTGTTCATTCTTAATCGTTCATTCTTCATTGATCATTGATCCTTGTTCATTCTTCATCGTTCATTTGTCATTGATAATTGATCCTTGTTTATTCTTCATCGTTCATACTTCATTGATCATTGATCCTTGTTCATTCTTCATCGTTCATTCTTCATTTATCATTGATCCTTGTTCATTCTTCATCGTTCATTCGTCATTGATCATTGATCCTTGTTCATTCTTCATCGTTCATTCTTCATTGACCATTGATCCTTGTTCATTCTTCATCGTTCATTCTTCATTGAGCATTAATCTTTGTTCATTCTTCATCATTCATTCTTCATTGATCATTGATCCTTGTTCATTCTTCATCGTTCATTCTTCATTCATCATTGATCCTTGTTCATTCTTCATTGATCATTGATCCTTGTTCATTCTTCATCGTGCATCCTTCATTGATCATTGATCCTTGTTCATTCTTTATCGTTCATTCGTCATTGACCATTAATCCTTGTTCATTCTTCATCGTTCATTCTTCATTGATCATTGATCCTTGTTAATTCTTCATCGTTCATCCTTCATTGATCATTGATCCTTGTTCTGTCTTCATCGTTCATTCGTCATTGATCATTGATCCTTGTTCATTCTTCATCGTTCATTCTTCATTGATCATTGATCCTTGTTCATTCTTCATCGTTCATTCGTCATTGATCATTGATCCTTGTTCATTCTTCATCGTTCATTCTTCATTGACCATTGATCCTTGTTCATTCTTCATCGTTCATTCTTCATTGATCATTGATACTTGTTCATTCTTCATCGTTCATTCGTCATTGACCAATAATCCTTGTTTATTCTTCATCGTTCATTCTTCATTGATGATTGATCCTTGTTCATTCTTCATCGTTCATTTGTCATTGATAATTGATCCTTGTTCATTCTTCATCGTTCATTCTTCATTGATCATTGATCCTTGTTCATTCTTCATCGTTCATTCTTCATTGATAATTGATCCTTGTTCATTCTTCATCGTTCATTCTTCATTGACCATTGATCCTGTATTCATTCTTCATCGTTCATCTTGTTCATTCTTCATCGTTTATTCTTCATTGATCATTGATCCTTGTTCATTCTTCATCGTTCATTCGTCATTCATCATTGATCCTTTTTCATTCTTCATCGTGCATTCTTCATTGATCATTGATCCTTGTTCATTCTTCATCGTTCATTCTTCATTGATCATTGATACTTGTTCATTCTTCATCGTTCATTCGTCATTGACCATTAATCCTTGTTCATTCTTCATCGTTCACTCTTCATTGATCATTGATCCTTGTTCATTCTTCATCGTTCATTCTTCATTGATCATTAATCCTTGTTCATTCTTCATCGTTCATTCTTCATTGATCATTGACCCTTGTTCATTCTTCATCGTTCATTCTTCATTGATTATTGATCCTTGTTCATTCTTCATCGTTCATTCGTCATTGATCATTGATCCTTGTTCATTCTTCATCGTTCATTCTTTATTGATCATTGATCCTTGTTCATTCTTCATCGTTCATTCTTCATTGATAATTGATCCTTGTTCATTCTTCATCGTTCATTCTTCATTGACCATTGATCCTTGTTCATTCTTCATCGTTCATTCTTCATTGATCCTTGATCCTTGTTCATTCTTCATCGTTCATTCTTCATTGATCATTGATCCTTGTTAATTCTTCATCGTTCATTCGTCATTCATCATGGATCCTTGTTCATTCTTCATCGTTCATTCTTCATTGATCACTGATCCTTGTTCATTCTTCATCGTTCATTTGTCATTGATAATTGATTCTTGTTCATTCTTCATCGTTCATTCTTCATTGAGCATTGATCCTTGTTCATTCTTCATCGTTCATTCTTCATTGATCGTTGATCCTTGTTCATTCTTCATCGTTCATTCGTCATTGACCATTGATCCTTGTTTATTCTTCATCGTTCATTCTTCATTGATCATTGATCCTTGTTCATTCTTCATCGTTCATTTGTCATTGATCATTGATCCTTGTTCATTCTTCATCGTTCATTCTTCATTGATCATTGATCCTTGTTTTTTCTTCATCGTTCATTCTTCATTGATCATTGATCCTTGTTCATTCTTCATCGTTCATTCTTCATTGATCATTGATCCTTGTTCATTCTTCATCGTTCATTCTTCATTGAGCATTAATCCTTGTTCATTCTTCATCGTTCATTCTTCGTTGATCATTGATCCTTGTTCATTCTTCATCGTTCATTCGTCATTCATCATTGATCCTTGTTCATTCTTCATTGATCATTTATCCTGGTTCATTCTTCATCGTTCATCTTGTTTATTCTTCATCGTTCATTCTTCATTGATCATTGATCCTTGTTCATTCTTCATCGTTCATTCTTCATTCATCATTGATCCTTGTTCATTCTTCATCGTTCATTCTTCATTGATCATTGATCCTTGTTCATTCTTCATCGTTCATCCTTCATTGATCATTGATCCTTGTTCATTCTTCATCGTTCATCCTTCATTGATCATTGATCCTTGTTCATTCTTCATCGTTCATTCGTCATTGACCATTAATCCTTGTTCATTCTTAATCGTTCATTCTTCATTGATCATTGATCCTTGTTCATTCTTCATCGTTCATTTGTCATTGATAATTGATCCTTGTTTATTCTTCATCGTTCATACTTCATTGATCATTGATCCTTGTTCATTCTTCATCGTTCATTCTTCATTGATCATTGATCCTTGTTCATTCTTCATCGTTCATTCGTCATTGATCATTGATCCTTGTTCATTCTTCATCGTTCATTCTTCATTGACCATTGATCCTTGTTCATTCTTCATCGTTCATTCTTCATTCATCATTGATCCTTGTTCATTCTTCATTGATCATTGATCCTTGTTCATTCTTCATCGTGCATCCTTCATTGATCATTGATCCTTGTTCATTCTTTATCGTTCATTCGTCATTGACCATTAATCCTTGTTCATTCTTCATCGTTCATTCTTCATTGATCATTGATCCTTGTTAATTCTTCATCGTTCATCCTTCATTGATCATTGATCCTTGTTCTGTCTTCATCGTTCATTCGTCATTGATCATTGATCCTTGTTCATTCTTCATCGTTCATTCTTCATTGATCATTGATCCTTGTTCATTCTTCATCGTTCATTCGTCATTGATCATTGATCCTTGTTCATTCTTCATCGTTCATTCTTCATTGACCATTGATCCTTGTTCATTCTTCATCGTTCATTCTTCATTGATCATTGATACTTGTTCATTCTTCATCGTTCATTCGTCATTGACCAATAATCCTTGTTTATTCTTCATCGTTCATTCTTCATTGATGATTGATCCTTGTTCATTCTTCATCGTTCATTTGTCATTGATAATTGATCCTTGTTCATTCTTCATCGTTCATTCTTCATTGATCATTGATCCTTGTTCATTCTTCATCGTTCATTCTTCATTGATAATTGATCCTTGTTCATTCTTCATCGTTCATTCTTCATTGACCATTGATCCTGTATTCATTCTTCATCGTTCATCTTGTTCATTCTTCATCGTTTATTCTTCATTGATCATTGATCCTTGTTCATTCTTCATCGTTCATTCGTCATTCATCATTGATCCTTTTTCATTCTTCATCGTGCATTCTTCATTGATCATTGATCCTTGTTCATTCTTCATCGTTCATTCTTCATTGATCATTGATACTTGTTCATTCTTCATCGTTCATTCGTCATTGACCATTAATCCTTGTTCATTCTTCATCGTTCACTCTTCATTGATCATTGATCCTTGTTCATTCTTCATCGTTCATTCTTCATTGATCATTAATCCTTGTTCATTCTTCATCGTTCATTCTTCATTGATCATTGACCCTTGTTCATTCTTCATCGTTCATTCTTCATTGATTATTGATCCTTGTTCATTCTTCATCGTTCATTCGTCATTGATCATTGATCCTTGTTCATTCTTCATCGTTCATTCTTTATTGATCATTGATCCTTGTTCATTCTTCATCGTTCATTCTTCATTGATAATTGATCCTTGTTCATTCTTCATCGTTCATTCTTCATTGACCATTGATCCTTGTTCATTCTTCATCGTTCATTCTTCATTGATCCTTGATCCTTGTTCATTCTTCATCGTTCATTCTTCATTGATCATTGATCCTTGTTAATTCTTCATCGTTCATTCGTCATTCATCATGGATCCTTGTTCATTCTTCATCGTTCATTCTTCATTGATCACTGATCCTTGTTCATTCTTCATCGTTCATTTGTCATTGATAATTGATTCTTGTTCATTCTTCATCGTTCATTCTTCATTGAGCATTGATCCTTGTTCATTCTTCATCGTTCATTCTTCATTGATCGTTGATCCTTGTTCATTCTTCATCGTTCATTCGTCATTGACCATTGATCCTTGTTTATTCTTCATCGTTCATTCTTCATTGATCATTGATCCTTGTTCATTCTTCATCGTTCATTTGTCATTGATCATTGATCCTTGTTCATTCTTCATCGTTCATTCTTCATTGATCATTGATCCTTGTTTTTTCTTCATCGTTCATTCTTCATTGATCATTGATCCTTGTTCATTCTTCATCGTTCATTCTTCATTGATCATTGATCCTTGTTCATTCTTCATCGTTCATTCTTCATTGAGCATTAATCCTTGTTCATTCTTCATCGTTCATTCTTCGTTGATCATTGATCCTTGTTCATTCTTCATCGTTCATTCGTCATTCATCATTGATCCTTGTTCATTCTTCATTGATCATTTATCCTGGTTCATTCTTCATCGTTCATCTTGTTTATTCTTCATCGTTCATTCTTCATTGATCATTGATCCTTGTTCATTCTTCATCGTTCATTCTTCATTCATCATTGATCCTTGTTCATTCTTCATCGTTCATTCTTCATTGATCATTGATCCTTGTTCATTCTTCATCGTTCATCCTTCATTGATCATTGATCCTTGTTCATTCTTCATCGTTCATCCTTCATTGATCATTGATCCTTGTTCATTCTTCATCGTTCATTCGTCATTGACCATTAATCCTTGTTCATTCTTAATCGTTCATTCTTCATTGATCATTGATCCTTGTTCATTCTTCATCGTTCATTTGTCATTGATAATTGATCCTTGTTTATTCTTCATCGTTCATACTTCATTGATCATTGATCCTTGTTCATTCTTCATCGTTCATTCTTCATTGATCATTGATCCTTGTTCATTCTTCATCGTTCATTCGTCATTGATCATTGATCCTTGTTCATTCTTCATCGTTCATTCTTCATTGACCATTGATCCTTGTTCATTCTTCATCGTTCATTCTTCATTGAGCATTAATCTTTGTTCATTCTTCATCGTTCATTCTTCATTGATTATTGATCCTTGTTCATTCTTCATCGTTCATTCTTCATTCATCATTGATCCTTGTTCATTCTTCATTGATCATTGATCCTTGTTCATTCTTCATCGTTTATCCTTCATTGATCATTGATCCTTGTTCATTCTTCATCGTTCATTCGTCATTGACCATTAATCCTTGTTCATTCTTCATCGTTCATTCTTCATTGATCATTGATCCTTGTTAATTCTTCATCGTTCATCCTTCATTGATCATTGATCCTTGTTCTGTCTTCATCGTTCATTCGTCATTGATCATTGATCCTTGTTCATTCTTCATCGTTCATTCTTCATTGATCATTGATACTTGTTCATTCTTCATCGTTCATTCGTCATTGACCATTAATCCTTGTTCATTCTTCAACGTTCATTCTTCATTGATCATTGATCCTTGTTCATTCTTCATCGTTCATTCTTCATTGATCATTAATCCTTGTTCATTCTTCATCGTTCATTCTTCATTGATCATTGACCCTTGTTCATTCTTCATCGTTCATTCTTCATTGATTATTGATCCTTGTTCATTCTTCATCGTTCATTCGTCATTGATCATTGATCCTTGTTCATTCTTCATCGTTCATTCTTTATTGATCATTGATCCTTGTTCATTCTTCATCGTTCATTCTTCATTGATAATTGATCCTTGTTCATTCTTCATCGTTCATTCTTCATTGACCATTGATCCTTGTTCATTCTTCATCGTTCATTCTTCATTGATCCTTGATCCTTGTTCATTCTTCATCGTTCATTCTTCATTGATCATTGATCCTTGTTAATTCTTCATCGTTCATTCGTCATTCATCATGGATCCTTGTTCATTCTTCATCGTTCATTCTTCATTGATCACTGATCCTTGTTCATTCTTCATCGTTCATTTGTCATTGATAATTGATTCTTGTTCATTCTTCATCGTTCATTCTTCATTGAGCATTGATCCTTGTTCATTCTTCATCGTTCATTCTTCATTGATCGTTGATCCTTGTTCATTCTTCATCGTTCATTCGTCATTGACCATTGATCCTTGTTTATTCTTCATCGTTCATTCTTCATTGATCATTGATCCTTGTTCATTCTTCATCGTTCATTTGTCATTGATCATTGATCCTTGTTCATTCTTCATCGTTCATTCTTCATTGATCATTGATCCTTGTTTTTTCTTCATCGTTCATTCTTCATTGATCATTGATCCTTGTTCATTCTTCATCGTTCATTCTTCATTGATCATTGATCCTTGTTCATTCTTCATCGTTCATTCTTCATTGAGCATTAATCCTTGCTCATTCTTCATCGTTCATTCTTCGTTGATCATTGATCCTTGTTCATTCTTCATCGTTCATTCGTCATTCATCATTGATCCTTGTTCATTCTTCATTGATCATTTATCCTGGTTCATTCTTCATCGTTCATCTTGTTTATTCTTCATCGTTCATTCTTCATTGATCATTGATCCTTGTTCATTCTTCATCGTTCATTCTTCATTCATCATTGATCCTTGTTCATTCTTCATCGTTCATTCTTCATTGATCATTGATCCTTGTTCATTCTTCATCGTTCATCCTTCATTGATCATTGATCCTTGTTCATTCTTCATCGTTCATCCTTCATTGATCATTGATCCTTGTTCATTCTTCATCGTTCATTCGTCATTGACCATTAATCCTTGTTCATTCTTAATCGTTCATTCTTCATTGATCATTGATCCTTGTTCATTCTTCATCGTTCATTTGTCATTGATAATTGATCCTTGTTTATTCTTCATCGTTCATACTTCATTGATCATTGATCCTTGTTCATTCTTCATCGTTCATTCTTCATTGATCATTGATCCTTGTTCATTCTTCATCGTTCATTCGTCATTGATCATTGATCCTTGTTCATTCTTCATCGTTCATTCTTCATTGACCATTGATCCTTGTTCATTCTTCATCGTTCATTCTTCATTGAGCATTAATCTTTGTTCATTCTTCATCGTTCATTCTTCATTGATCATTGATCCTTGTTCATTCTTCATCGTTCATTCTTCATTCATCATTGATCCTTGTTCATTCTTCATTGATCATTGATCCTTGTTCATTCTTCATCGCTTATCCTTCATTGATCATTGATCCTTGTTCATTCTTCATCGTTCATTCGTCATTGACCATTAATCCTTGTTCATTCTTCATCGTTCATTCTTCATTGATCATTGATCCTTGTTAATTCTTCATCGTTCATCCTTCATTGATCATTGATCCTTGTTCTGTCTTCATCGTTCATTCGTCATTGATCATTGATCCTTGTTCATTCTTCATCGTTCATTCTTCATTGATCATTGATCCTTGTTCATTCTTCATCGTTCATTTGTCATTGATCATTGATCCTTGTTCATTCTTCATCGTTCATTCTTCATTGACCATTGATCCTTGTTCATTCTTCATCGTTCATTCTTCATTGATCATTGATACTTGTTCATTCTTCATCGTTCATTCGTCATTGACCATTAATCCTTGTTTATTCTTCATCGTTCATTCTTCATTGATGATTGATCCTTGTTCATTCTTCATCGTTCATTTGTCATTGATAATTGATCCTTGTTCATTCTTCATCGTTCATTCTTCATTGATCATTGATCCTTGTTCATTCTTCATCGTTCATTCGTCATTCATCATTGATCCTTGTTCATTCTTCATCGTTCATTCTTCATTGATCATTGATCCTGGTTCATTCTTCATCGTTCATCTTGTTCATTCTTCATCGTTTATTCTTCATTGATCATTGATCCTTGTTCATTCTTCATCGTTCATTCGTCATTCATCATTGATCCTTTTTCATTCTTCATCGTGCATTCTTCATTGATCATTGATCCTTGTTCATTCTTCATCGTTCATTCTTCATTGATCATTGATACTTGTTCATTCTTCATCGTTCATTCGTCATTGACCATTAATCCTTGTTCATTCTTCATCGTTCATTCTTCATTGATCATTGATCCTTGTTCATTCTTCATCGTTCATTCTTCATTGATCATTAATCCTTGTTCATTCTTCATCGTTCATTCTTCATTGATCATTGACCCTTGTTCATTCTTCATCGTTCATTCTTCATTGATTATTGATCCTTGTTCATTCTTCATCGTTCATTCGTCATTGATCATTGATCCTTGTTCATTCTTCATCGTTCATTCTTTATTGATCATTGATCCTTGTTCATTCTTCATCGTTCATTTGTCATTGATAATTGATCCTTGTTCATTCTTCATCGTTCATTCTTCATTGAGCATTGATCCTTGTTCATTCTTCATCGTTCATTCTTCATTGATCCTTGATCCTTGTTCATTCTTCATCGTTCATTCTTCATTGATCATTGATCCTTGTTAATTATTCATCGTTCATTCGTCATTCATCATTGATCCTTGTTCATTCTTCATCGTTCATTCTTCATTGATCACTGATCCTTGTTCATTCTTCATCGTTCATTTGTCATTGATAATTGATTCTTGTTCATTCTTCATCGTTCATTCTTCATTGAGCATTGATCCTTGTTCATTCTTCGTCGTTCATTCTTCATTGATCGTTGATCCTTGTTCATTCTTCATCGTTCATTTGTCATTGATCATTGATCCTTGTTCATTCTTCATCGTTCATTCTTCATTGATCATTGATCCTTGTTTTTTCTTCATCGTTCATTCTTCATTGATCATTGATCCTTGTTCATTCTTCATCGTTCATTCTTCATTGATCATTGATCCTTGTTCATTCTTCATCGTTCATTCTTCATTGAGCATTAATCCTTGTTCATTCTTCATCGTTCATTCTTCATTGATCATTGATCCTTGTTCATTCTTCATCGTTCATTCGTCATTCATCATTGATCCTTGTTCATTCTTCATTGATCATTTATCCTGGTTCATTCTTCATCGTTCATCTTGTTCATTCTTCATCGTTCATTCTTCATTGATCATTGATCCTTGTTCATTCTTCATCGTTCATTCTTCATTGATCATTGATCCTTGTTCATTCTTCATTGTTCATTCTTCATTGATCATTGATCCTTGTTCATTCTTCTTCGTTCATTCTTCATTGATCATGGATCCTTGTTCATTCCTCATCGTTCATTCTTCATTGATCATTGATCCTTGTTCATTCTTCATCGTTCATTCGTCATTGACCATTGATCCTTGTTCATTCTTCATCGTCCATTCGTCATTGATCATTGATCCTTGTCCATTCTTCATCGTTCATTCTTCATTGATCATTGATCCTTGTTCATTCTTCATCGTTCATTCTTCATTGATCATTGATCCTTGTTCATTCTTCATCGTTCAATCTTCATTGACCATTGATCCTTGTTTATTCTTCATCGTTCATTCTTCATTGATCATTAATCCTTGTTCATTCTTCATCGTTCATTCTTCATTGATCATTGACCCTTGTTCATTCTTCATCGTTCATCCTTCACTGATCATTGATCCTTGTTCATTCTTCATCGTTCATTCGTCATTGACCATTAATCCTTGTTCATTCTTCATCGTCCATTCTTCATTGATCATTGATCCTTGTTCATTCTTCATCGTTCATCCTTCATTGATCATTGATCCTTGTTCATTCTTCATCGTTCATTCGTCATTGACCATTAATCCTTGTTCATTCTTCATCGTTCTTTCTTTATTAATCATTGATCCTTGTTCATTCTTCAACGTTCATTTGTCATTGATAATTGATCCTTGTTCATTCTTCATCGTTCATTCTTCATTGAGCATTAATCCTTGTTCATTCTTCATCGTTCATTCGTCATTGACCATTGATCCTTGTTCATTCTTCATCTTTCATTCTTCATTGATCATTGACCATTGTTCATTCTTCATCGTTCATTCGTCATTGACCATTAATCCTTGTTTATTCTTCATCGTTCATTCTTCATTGATCATTGATCCTTGTTCATTCTTCATCGTTCATTTGTCATTGATAATTGATCCTTGTTCATTCTTCATCGTTCATTCCTCATTGAGCATTGATCCTTGTTCATTCTTCATCGTTCATTCTTCATTGATCATTGATCCTTGTTCATTCTTCATCACTCATTCTTCATTGATCATTGATCCTTGTTAATTATTCATCGTTCATTCGTCATTCATCATTGATCCTTGTTCATTCTTCATCGTTCATTCTTCATTGATCACTGATCCTTGTTCATTCTTCATCGTTCATTTGTCATTGATAATTGATTCTTGTTCATTCTTCATCGTTCATTCTTCATTGAGCATTGATCCTTGTTCATTCTTCGTCGTTCATTCTTCATTGATCGTTGATCCTTGTTCATTCTTCATCGTTCATTTGTCATTGATCATTGATCCTTGTTCATTCTTCATCGTTCATTCTTCATTGATCATTGATCCTTTTTTTTTCTTCATCGTTCATTCTTCATTGATCATTGATCCTTGTTCATTCTTCATCGTTCATTCTTCATTGATCATTGATCCTTGTTCATTCTTCATCGTTCATTCTTCATTGAGCATTAATCCTTGTTCATTCTTCATCGTTCATTCTTCATTGATCATTGATCCTTGTTCATTCTTCATCGTTCATTCGTCATTCATCATTGATCCTTGTTCATTCTTCATTGATCATTTATCCTGGTTCATTCTTCATCGTTCATCTTGTTCATTCTTCATCGTTCATTCTTCATTGATCATTGATCCTTGTTCATTCTTCATCGTTCATTCTTCATTGATCATTGATCCTTGTTCATTCTTCATTGTTCATTCTTCATTGATCATTGATCCTTGTTCATTCTTCTTCGTTCATTCTTCATTGATCATGGATCCTTGTTCATTCCTCATCGTTCATTCTTCATTGATCATTGATCCTTGTTCATTCTTCATCGTTCATTCGTCATTGACCATTGATCCTTGTTCATTCTTCATCGTCCATTCGTCATTGATCATTGATCCTTGTCCATTCTTCATCGTTCATTCTTCATTGATCATTGATCCTTGTTCATTCTTCATCGTTCATTCTTCATTGATCATTGATCCTTGTTCATTCTTCATCGTTCAATCTTCATTGACCATTGATCCTTGTTTATTCTTCATCGTTCATTCTTCATTGATCATTAATCCTTGTTCATTCTTCATCGTTCATTCTTCATTGATCATTGACCCTTGTTCATTCTTCATCGTTCATCCTTCACTGATCATTGATCCTTGTTCATTCTTCATCGTTCATTCGTCATTGACCATTAATCCTTGTTCATTCTTCATCGTCCATTCTTCATTGATCATTGATCCTTGTTCATTCTTCATCGTTCATCCTTCATTGATCATTGATCCTTGTTCATTCTTCATCGTTCATTCGTCATTGACCATTAATCCTTGTTCATTCTTCATCGTTCTTTCTTTATTAATCATTGATCCTTGTTCATTCTTCAACGTTCATTTGTCATTGATAATTGATCCTTGTTCATTCTTCATCGTTCATTCTTCATTGAGCATTAATCCTTGTTCATTCTTCATCGTTCATTCGTCATTGACCATTGATCCTTGTTCATTCTTCATCTTTCATTCTTCATTGATCATTGACCATTGTTCATTCTTCATCGTTCATTCGTCATTGACCATTAATCCTTGTTTATTCTTCATCGTTCATTCTTCATTGATCATTGATCCTTGTTCATTCTTCATCGTTCATTTGTCATTGATAATTGATCCTTGTTCATTCTTCATCGTTCATTCCTCATTGAGCATTGATCCTTGTTCATTCTTCATCGTTCATTCTTCATTGATCATTGATCCTTGTTCATTCTTCATCACTCATTCTTCATTGATCATTGATCCTTGTTCATTCTTCATCGTTCATTCTTCATTGAGCATTAATCCTTGTTCATTCTTCATCGTTCATTCTTCATTGATCATTGATCCTTGTTCATTCTTCATCGTTCATTCGTCATTCATCATTGATCCTTGTTCATTCTTCATCGTTCATTCTTCATTGATCATTGATCCTGGTTCATTCTTCATCGTTCATCTTGTTCATTCTTCATCGTTTATTCTTCATTGATCATTGATCCTTGTTCATTCTTCATCGTTCATTCGTCATTCATCATTGATCCTTTTTCATTCTTCATTGTGCATTCTTCATTGATCATTGATCCTTGTTCATTCTTCATCGTTCATTCTTCATTGATCATTGATACTTGTTCATTCTTCATCGTTCATTCGTCATTGACCATTAATCCTTGTTCATTCTTCATCGTTCATTCTTCATTGATCATTGATCCTTGTTCATACTTCATCGTTCATTCTTCATTGATCATTGACCCTTGTTCATTCTTCATCGTTCATTCTTCATTGATTATTGATCCTTGTTCATTCTTCATCGTTCATTCTTCATTGATCATTGATCCTTGTTAATTCTTCATCGTTCATTCGTCATTCATCATTGATCCTTGTTCATTCTTCATCGTTCATTCTTCATTGATCATTGATCCTTGTTCATTCTTCATCGTTCATTTGTCATTGATAATTGATCCTTGTTCATTCTTCATCGTTCATTCTTCATTGATCATTGATCCTTGTTCATTCTTCATCGTTCATTTGTCATTGATAATTGATCCTTGTTCATTCTTCATCGTTCATTCTTCATTGATTATTGATCCTTGTTCATTCTTCATCGTTCATTCTTCATTGATCATTGATCCTTGTTCATTCTTCATCGTTCATTTGTCATTGATAATTTATCCTTGTTCATTCTTCATCGTTCATTCTTCATTGATCATTGATCCTTGTTCATTCTTCATCGTTCATTTGTCATTGATAATTGATCCTTGTTCATTCTTCATCGTTCATTCCTCATTGAGCATTGATCCTTGTTCATTCTTCATCGTTCATTCTTCATTGATCATTGATCCTTGTTCATTCTTCATCACTCATTCTTCATTGATCATTGATCCTTGTTCATTCTTCATCGTTCATTCTTCATTGAGCATTAATCCTTGTTCATTCTTCATCGTTCATTCTTCATTGATCATTGATCCTTGTTCATTCTTCATCGTTCATTCGTCATTCATCATTGATCCTTGTTCATTCTTCATCGTTCATTCTTCATTGATCATTGATCCTGGTTCATTCTTCATCGTTCATCTTGTTCATTCTTCATCGTTTATTCTTCATTGATCATTGATCCTTGTTCATTCTTCATCGTTCATTCGTCATTCATCATTGATCCTTTTTCATTCTTCATTGTGCATTCTTCATTGATCATTGATCCTTGTTCATTCTTCATCGTTCATTCTTCATTGATCATTGATACTTGTTCATTCTTCATCGTTCATTCGTCATTGACCATTAATCCTTGTTCATTCTTCATCGTTCATTCTTCATTGATCATTGATCCTTGTTCATTCTTCATCGTTCCTTCTTCATTGATCATTGACCCTTGTTCATTCTTCATCGTTCATTCTTCATTGATTATTGATCCTTGTTCATTCTTCATCGTTCATTCTTCATTGATCATTGATCCTTGTTAATTCTTCATCGTTCATTCGTCATTCATCATTGATCCTTGTTCATTCTTCATCGTTCATTCTTCATTGATCATTGATCCTTGTTCATTCTTCATCGTTCATTTGTCATTGATAATTGATCCTTGTTCATTCTTCATCGTTCATTCTTCATTGATCATTGATCCTGGTTCATTCTTCATCGTTCATCTTGTTCATTCTTCATCGTTTATTCTTCATTGATCATTGATCCTTGTTCATTCTTCATCGTTCATTCGTCATTCATCATTGATCCTTTTTCATTCTTCATTGTGCATTCTTCATTGATCATTGATCCTTGTTCATTCTTCATCGTTCATTCTTCATTGATCATCGATACTTGTTCATTCTTCATCGTTCATTCGTCATTGACCATTAATCCTTGTTCATTCTTCATCGTTCATTCTTCATTGATCATTGATCCTTGTTCATTGTTCATCGTTCATTCTTCATTGATCATTGATCCTTGTTCATTCTTCATCGTTCATTCTTCATTGATCATTGACCCTTGTTCATTCTTCATCGTTCATTCTTCATTGATTATTGATCCTTGTTCATTCTTCATCGTTCATTCTTCATTGATCATTGATCCTTGTTAATTCTTCATCGTTCATTCGTCATTCATCATTGATCCTTGTTCATTCTTCATCGTTCATTCTTCATTGATCATTGATCCTTGTTCATTCTTCATCGTTCATTTGTCATTGATAATTGATCCTTGTTCATTCTTCATCGTTCATTCTTCATTGATCATTGATCCTTGTTCATTCTTCATCGTTCATTTGTCATTGATAATTGATCCTTGTTCATTCTTCATCGTTCATTCTTCATTGAGCATTGATCCTTGTTCATTCTTCATCGTTCATTCGTCATTGACCATTGATCCTTGTTTATTCTTCATCGTTCATGCTTCATTGATCATTGATCCTTTTTCATTCTTCATCGTTCATTTGTCATTGATAATTGATCCTTGTTCATTCTTCATCGTTCATTCGTCATTGACCATTAATCCTTGTTCATTCTTCATCGTTCATCCTTCATTGATCATTGATCCTTGTTCATTCTTCATCGTTCATTCGTCATTGATCATTGATCCTTGTTCATTCTTCATCGTTCATTCTTCATTGATCATTGATCCTTGTTCATTCTTCATCGTTCATTCTTCATTGACCATTGATCCTTGTTCATTCTTCATCGTTCATTCTTCATTGATCATTGATCCTTGTTCATTCTTCATCGTTCATTTGTCATTGATAATTGATCCTTGTTCATTCTTCATCGTTCATTCTTCATTGATCATTGATCCTTGTTTTTTCTTCATCGTTCATTCTTCATTGATGATTGATCCTTGTTCATTCTTCATCGTTCATTCTTCATTGATCATTGATCCTTGTTCATTCTTCATCGTTCATTCTTCATTGAGCATTAATCCTTGTTCATTCTTCATCGTTCATTCTTCGTTGATCATTGATACTTGTTCATTCTTCATCCTTCATTCGTCATTCATCATTGATCCTTGTTCATTCTTCATTGATCATTTATCCTGGTTCATTCTTCATCGTTCATCTTGTTCATTCTTCATCGTTCATTCTTCATTGATCATTGATCCTTGTTCATTCTTCATCGTTCATTCTTCATTGATCATTGATCCTTGTTCATTCTTCATCGTTCATTCGTCATTCATCCTTCATTGATCATTGATCCTTGTTCATTCTTCATCGTTCATTCGTCATTGACAATTAATCCTTGTTCATTGTTCATCGTTCATTCTTCATTGATCATTGATCCTTGTTAATTCTTCATCATTCATCCTTCATTGATCATTGATCCTTGTTCATTCTTCATCGTTCATTCGTCATTGATCATTGATCCTTGTTCATTCTTCATCGTTCATTCTTCATTGATCATTGATCCTTGTTCATTCTTCATCGTTCATTCGTCATTGATCATTGATCCTTGTTCATTCTTCATCGTTCATTCTTCGTTGACCATTGATCCTTGTTCATTCTTCATCGTTCATTCTTCATTGATCATTGATCCTTGTTCATTCTTCATCGTTCATTCGTCATTGACCATTAATCCTTGTTTATTCTTCATCGTTCATTCTTCATTGATCATTGATCCTTGTTCATTCTTCATCGTTCATTTGTCATTGATAATTGATCCTTGTTCATTCTTCATCGTTCATTCTTCATTGATCATTGATCCTTGTTCATTCTTCATCGCTCATTCTTCATTGATCATTGATCCTTGTTCATTCTTCATCGTTCATTCTTCATTGAGCATTAATCCTTGTTCATTCTTCATCGTTCATTCTTCATTGATCATTGATCCTTGTTCATTCTTCATCGTTCATTCGTCATTCATCATTGATCCTTGTTCATTCTTCATCATTCATTCTTCATTGATCATTGATCCTGGTTCATTCTTCATCGTTCATCTTGTTCATTCTTCATCGTTTATTCTTCATTGATCATTGATCCTTGTTCATTCTTCATCGTTCATTCGTCATTGACCATTAATCCTTGTTCATTCTTCATCGTTCATTCTTCATTGATCATTGATCCTTGTTAATTCTTCATCGTTCATCCTTCATTGATCATTGATCCTTGTTCATTCTTCATCGTTCATTCGTCATTGATCATTGATCCTTGTTCATTCTTCATCGTTCATTCTTCATTGACCATTGATCCTTGTTCATTCTTCATCGTTCATTCTTCATTGATCATTGATCCTTGTTCATTCTTCATCGTTCATTCGTCATTGACTATTAATCCTTGTTTATTCTTCATCGTTCATTCTTCATTGATCATTGATCCTTGTTCATTCTTCATCGTTCATTTGTCATTGATAATTGATCCTTGTTCATTCTTCATCGTTCATTCTTCATTGATCATTGATCCTTGTTCATTCTTCATCGCTCATTCTTCATTGATCATTGATCCTTGTTCATTCTTCATCGTTCATTCTTCATTGAGCATTAATCCTTGTTCATTCTTCATCGTTCATTCTTCATTGATCATTGATACTTGTTCATTCTTCATCGTTCATTCGTCATTGACCATTAATCCTTGTTCATTCTTCATCGTTCATTCTTCATTGATCATTGATCCTTGTTCATTCTTCATCGTTCATACTTCATTGATCATTAATCCTTGTTTATTCTTCATCGTTCATTCTTCATTGATCATTGACCCTTGTTCATTCTTCATCGTTCATTCTTCATTGATTATTGATCCTTGTTCATTCTTCATCGTTCATTCGTCATTGATCATTGATCCTTGTTCATTCTTCATCGTTCATTCTTCATTGATCATTGATCCTTGTTAATTCTTCATCGTTCATTCTTCATTGATCATTGATCCTTGTTCATTCTTCATCGTTCATTCTTCATTGATCCTTGATCCTTGTTCATTCTTCATCGTTCATTCTTCATTGATCATTGATCCTTGTTAATTCTTGATCGTTCATTCGTCATTCATCATTGATCCTTGTTCATTCCTCATCGTTCATTCTTCATTGATCATTGATCCTTGTTCATTCTTCATCGTTCATTTGTCATTAATAATTGATCCTTGTTCATTCTTCATCGTTCATTCTTCATTGAGCATTGATCCTTGTTCATTCTACATCGTTCATTCTTCATTGATCGTTGATCCTTGTTCATTCTTCATCGTTCATTCGTTATTGACCATTGATCCTTGTTTATTCTTCATCGTTCATTCTTCATTGATCATTGATCCTTGTTCATTCTTCATCGTTCATTTGTCATTGATCATTGATCCTTGTTCATTCTTCATCGTTCATTCTTCATTGATCATTGATCCTTGTTCATTCTTCATCGTTCATTCTTCATTGATCATTGATCCTTGTTCATTCTTCATCGTTCATTCTTCATTGAGCATTAATCCTTGTTCATTCTTCATCGTTCATTCTTCGTTGATCATTGATCCTTGTTCATTCTTCATCCTTCATTCGTCATTCATCATTGATCCTTGTTCATTCTTCATCGTTCATTCTTCATTGATCATTGATCCTTGTTCATTCTTCATTGACTGTTGATCCTTGTTCATTCTTCATTGTTCATTCTTCATTGATCATTGATCCTTATTTATTCTTCTTCGTTCATTCTTCATTGATCATGGATCCTTGTTCATTCCGCATCGTTCATTCTTCATTGATCATTGATCCTTGTTCATTCTTCATCGTTCATTCGTCATTGACCATTGGTCCTTGTTCATTCTTCATCGTCCATTCGTCATTGATCATTGATCCTTGTTCATTCTTCATCGTTCATTCTTCATTGATCATTGATCCTTGTTCATTCTTCATCGTTCATTCTTCATTGATCATTGATCCTTGTTCATTCTTCATCGTTCATTCTTCATTGATCATTGATCCTTGTTTATTCTTCATCGTTCATTCTTCATTGATCATTAATCCTTGTTCATTCTTCATCGTTCATTCTTCATTGATCATTGACCCTTGTTCATTCTTCATCGTTCATCCTTCACTGATCATTGATCCTTGTTCATTCTTCATTGTTCATTCGTCATTGACCATTAATCCTTGTTCATTCTTCATCGTTCATTCTTCATTGATCATTGATCCTTGTTCATTCTTCATCGTTCATCCTTCATTGATCATTGATCGTTGTTCATTCTTCATCGTTCATTCGTCATTGACCATTAATCCTTGTTCATTCTTCATTGTTCATTCTTTATTGATCATTGATCCTTGTTCATTCTTCAACGTTCATTTGTCATTGATAATTGATCCTTGTTCATTCTTCATCGTTCATTCTTCATTGAGCATTAATCCTTGTTCATTCTTCATCGTTCATTCTTCATTGTCCATTGATCCTTGTTCATTCTTCATCTTTCATTCTTCATTGATCATTGACCATTGTTCATTCTTCATCGTTCATTCGTCATTGACCATTAATCCTTGTTTATTCTTCATCGTTCATTCTTCATGATTATTGATCCTTGTTCATTCTTCATCGTTCATTTGTCACTGATAATTGATCCTTGTTCATTCTTCATCGTTCATTCTTCATTGATCATTGATCCTTGTTCATTCTTCATCACTCATTCTTCATTGATCATTGATCCTTCTTCATTCTTCATCGTTCATTCTTCATTGAGCATTAATCCTTGTTCATTCTTCATCGTTCACTCTTCATTGGTCATTGATCCTTGTTCATTCTTCATCGTTCATTCGTCATTCATCATTGATCCTTGTTCATTCTTCATCGTTCATTCTTCATTGATCATTGATCCTGGTTCATTCTTCATCGTTCATCTTGTTCATTCTTCATCGTTCATTCGTCATTCATCATTGATCCTTTTTCATTCTTCATCGTTCATTCGTCATTCATCATTGATCCTTGTTCATTCTTTATCGTTCATTCTTCATTGATCATTGATACTTGTTCATTCTTCATCGTTCATTCGTCATTGATCATTGATCCTTGTTCATTCTTCATCGTTCATTCTTCATTGACCATTAATCCTTGTTCATTCTTCATCGTTCATTCTTCATTGATCATTGATCCTTGTTCATTCTTCATCGTTCATTCTTCATTGATCATTGATCCTTGTTCATTCTTCATCGTTCATTCTTCATTGATCATTGACCCTTGTTCATTCTTCATCGTTCATTCTTCATTGATTATTGATCCTTGTTCATTCTTCATCGTTCATTCGTCATTGATCATTGATCCTTGTTCATTCTTCATCGTTCATTCTTCAGTGACCATTAATCCTTGTTCATTCTTCATCGTTCATTCTTCATTGATCATTGATCCTTGTTCATTCTTCATCGTTCATTCTTCATTGATCATTGATCCTTGTTCATTCTTCATCGTTCATTCTTCATTGATCCTTGATCCTTGTTCATTCTTCATCGTTCATTCTTCATTGATCATTGATCCTTGTTAATTCTTCATCATTCATTCGTCATTCATCATTGATCCTTGTTCATTCTTCATCATTCATTCTTCATTGATCATTGATCCTTGTTCATTCTTCATCGTTCATTTGTCATTGATAATTGATCCTTGTTCATTCTTCATCGTTCATTCTTCATTGATCATTGATCCTTGTTCATTCTTCATCGTTCATTTGTCATTGATAATTGATCCTTGTTCATTCTTCATCGTTCATTCTTCGTTGATCATTGATCCTTGTTCATTCTTCATCGTTCATTCGTCATTCATCATTGATCCTTGTTCATTCTTCATTGATCATTTATCCTGGTTCATTCTTCATCGTTCATCTTGTTCATTCTTCATCGTTCATTCTTCATTGATCATTGATCCTTGTTAATTCTTCATCATTCATTCGTCATTCATCATTGATCCTTGTTCATTCTTCATCATTCATTCTTCATTGATCATTGATCCTTGTTCATTCTTCATCGTTCATTCTTCATTGATCATTGATCCTTGTTCATTCTTCATCGTTCATTTGTCATTGATAATTGATCCTTGTTCATTCTTCATCGTTCATTCTTCATTGAGCATTGATCCTTGTTCATTCTTCATCGTTCATTCTTCATTGATCATTGATCCTTGTTCATTCTTCATCGTTCATTCGTCATTGACCATTGATCCTTGTTTATTGTTCATCGTTCATTCTTCATTGATCATTGATCCTTGTTCATTCTTCATCGTTCATTCTTCATTGATCATTGATCCTTGTTCATTCTTCATCGTTCATTCTTCATTGATCATTGATCCTTGTTCATTCTTCATCGTTCATTCTTCATTGAGCATTTATCCTTGTTCATTCTTCATCGTTCATTCTTCGTTGATCATTGATCCTTGTTCATTCTTCATCGTTCATTCGTCATTCATCATTGATCCTTGTTCATTCTTCATTGATCATTTATCCTGGTTCATTCTTCATCGTTCATCTTGTTCATTCTTCATCGTTCATTCTTCATTGATCATTGATCCTTGTTCATTCTTCATCGTTCATTCTTCATTGATCATTGATCCTTGTTCATTCTTCATTGACTGTTGATCCTTGTTCATTCTTCATCGTTCATTCTTCATTGATCATTGATCCTTGTTCATTCTTCATCGTTCATTCGTCATTGACCATTGATCCTTGTTCATTCTTCATCGTCCATTCGTCATTGATCATTGATCCTTGTTCATTCTTCATCGTTCATTCTTCATTGATCATTGATCCTTGTTCATTCTTCATCGTTCATTCTTCATTGATCATTGATCCTTGTTCATTCTTCATCGTTCATTCTTCATTGATCATTGATCCTTGTTTATTCTTCATCGTTCATTCTTCATTGATCATTAATCCTTGTTCATTCTTCATCGTTCATTCTTCATTGATCATTGACCCTTGTTCATTCTTCATCGTTCATCCTTCACTGATCATTGATCCTTGTTCATTCTTCATCGTTCATTCGTCATTGACCATTAATCCTTGTTCATTCTTCATCGTTCATTCTTCATTGATCATTGATCCTTGTTCATTCTTCATCGTTCATCCTTCATTGATCATTGATCCTTGTTCATTCTTCATCGTTCATTCGTCATTGACCATTAATCCTTGTTCATTCTTCATCGTTCTTTCTTTATTGATCATTGATCCTTGTTCATTCTTCATCGTTCATTTGTCATCTATAATTGATCCTTGTTCATTCTTCATCATTCATTCTTCATTGAGCATTAATCCTTGTTCATTCTTCATCGTTCATTCTTCATTGATCATTGATCCTTGTTCATTCTTCATCGTTCATTCGTCATTCATCATTGATCCTTGTTCATTCTTCATCGTTCATTCTTCATTGATCATTGATCCTGGTTCATTCTTCATCGTTCATCTTGTTCATTCTTCATCGTTTAGTCTTCATTGATCATTGATCCTTGTTCATTCTTCATCACTCATTCTTCATTGATCATTGTTCCTTGTTCATTCTTCATCGTTCATTCTTCATTGAGCATTAATCCTTGTTCATTCTTCATCGTTCATTCTTCATTGATCATTGATCCTTGTTCATTCTTCATCGTTCATTCGTCATTCATCATTGATCCTTGTTCATTCTTCATCGTTCATTCTTCATTGATCATTGATCCTGGTTCATTCTTCATCGTTCATCTTGTTCATTCTTCATCGTTTATTCTTCATTGATCATTGATCCTTGTTCATTCTTCATCGTTCATTCGTCATTCATCATTGATCCTTTTTCATTCTTCATCGTGCATTCTTCATTGATCATTGATCCTTGTTCATTCTTCATCGTTCATTCTTCATTGATCATTGATACTTATTCATTCTTCATCGTTCATTCGTCATTGACCATTAATCCTTGTTCATTCTTCATCGTTTATTCTTCATTGATCATTGATCCTTGTTCATTCTTCATCGTTCATTCTTCATTGATCATTAATCCTTGTTCATTCTTCATCGTTCATTCTTCATTGATCATTGACCCTTGTTCATTCTTCATCGTTCTCTTCATTGATTATTGATCCTTGTTCATTCTTCATCGTTCATTCGTCATTGATCATTGTTCCTTGTTCATTCTTCATCGTTCATTCTTCATTGAGCATTAATCCTTGTTCATTCTTCATCGTTCATTCTTCATTGATCATTGACCCTTGTTCATTCTTCATCGTTCATTCTTCATTGATTATTGATCCTTGTTCATTCTTCATTGTTCATTCTTCATTGATCATTGATCCTTGTTCATTCTTCTTCGTTCATTCTTCATTGATCATGGATCCTTGTTCATTCCTCATCGTTCATTCTTCATTGATCATTGATCCTTGTTCATTCTTCATCGTTCATTCGTCATTGACCATTGATCCTTGTTCATTCTTCATCGTCCATTCGTCATTGATCATTGATCCTTGTTCATTCTCCATCGTTCATTCTTCATTGATCATTGATCCTTGTTCAATCTTCATCGTTCATTCTTCATTGATCATTGATCCTTGTTCATTCTTCATCGTTCATTCTTCATTGATCATTGATCCTTGTTTATTCTTCATCGTTCATTCTTCATTGATCATTAATCCTTATTCATACTTCATCGTCCATTCTTCATTGATCATTGACCCTTGTTCATTCTTCATCATTCATCCTTCACTGATCATTGATCCTTGTTCATTCTTCATCGTACATTCGTCATTGACCATTAATCCTTGTTCATTCTTCATCGTTCATTCTTCATTGATCATTGATCCTTGTTCATTCTTCATCGTTCATCCTTCATTGATCATTGATCCTTGTTCATTCTTCATCGTTCATTCGTCATTGACCATTAATCCTTGTTCATTCTTCATCGTTCATTCTTCATTGATCATTGATCCTTGTTCATTCTTCATCGTTCATTTGTCATTGATAATTTATCCTTGTTCATTCTTCATCGTTCATTCTTCATTGATCATTGATCCTTGTTCATTCTTCATCGTTCATTTGTCATTGATAATTGATCCTTGTTCATTCTTCATCGTTCATTCCTCATTGAGCATTGATCCTTGTTCATTCTTCATCGTTCATTCTTCATTGATCATTGATCCTTGTTCATTCTTCATCACTCATTCTTCATTGATCATTGATCCTTGTTCATTCTTCATCGTTCATTCTTCATTGAGCATTAATCCTTGTTCATTCTTCATCGTTCATTCTTCATTGATCATTGATCCTTGTTCATTCTTCATCGTTCATTCGTCATTCATCATTGATCCTTGTTCATTCTTCATCGTTCATTCTTCATTGATCATTGATCCTGGTTCATTCTTCATCGTTCATCTTGTTCATTCTTCATCGTTTATTCTTCATTGATCATTGATCCTTGTTCATTCTTCATCGTTCATTCGTCATTCATGATTGATCCTTTTTCATTCTTCATTGTGCATTCTTCATTGATCATTGATCCTTGTTCATTCTTCATCGTTCATTCTTCATTGATCATTGATACTTGTTCATTCTTCATCGTTCATTCGTCATTGACCATTAATCCTTGTTCATTCTTCATCGTTCATTCTTCATTGATCATTGATCCTTGTTCATTCTTCATCGTTCCTTCTTCATTGAGCATTGACCCTTGTTCATTCTTCATCGTTCATTCTTCATTGATTATTGATCCTTGTTCATTCTTCATCGTTCATTCTTCATTGATCATTGATCCTTGTTAATTCTTCATCGTTCATTCGTCATTCATCATTGATCCTTGTTCATTCTTCATCGTTCATTCTTCATTGATCATTGATCCTTGTTCATTCTTCATCGTTCATTTGTCATTGATAATTGATCCTTGTTTATTCTTCATCGTTCATTCTTCATTGATCATTGATCCTGGTTCATTCTTCATCGTTCATCTTGTTCATTCTTCATCGTTTATTCTTCATTGATCATTGATCCTTGTTCATTCTTCATCGTTCATTCGTCATTCATCATTGATCCTTTTTCATTCTTCATTGTGCATTCTTCATTGATCATTGATCCTTGTTCATTCTTCATCGTTCATTCTTCATTGATCATCGATACTTGTTCATTGTTCATCGTTCATTCTTCATCGTTCATTCGTCATTGACCATTAATCCTTGTTCATTCTTCATCGTTCATTCTTCATTGATCATTGATCCTTGTTCATTGTTCATCGTTCATTCTTCATTGATCATTGATCCTTGTTCATTCTTCATCGTTCATTCTTCATTGATCATTGACCCTTGTTCATTCTTCATCGTTCATTCTTCATTGATTATTGATCCTTGTTCATTCTTCATCGTTCATTCTTCATTGATCATTGATCCTTGTTAATTCTTCATCGTTCATTCGTCATTCATCATTGATCCTTGTTCATTCTTCATCGTTAATTCTTCATTGATCATTGATCCTTGTTCCTTCTTCATCGTTCATTTGTCATTGATAATTGATCCTTGTTCATTCTTCATCGTTCATTCTTCATTGATCATTGATCCTTGTTCATTCTTCATCGTTCATTTGTCATTGATAATTGATCCTTGTTCATTCTTCATCGTTCATTCTTCATTGAGCATTGATCCTTGTTCATTCTTCATCGTTCATTCGTCATTGACCATTGATCCTTGTTTATTCTTCATCGTTCATGCTTCATTGATCATTGATCCTTTTTCATTCTTCATCGTTCATTTGTCATTGATAATTGATCCTTGTTCATTCTTCATCGTTCATTCGTCATTGACCATTAATCCTTGTTCATTCTTCATCGTTCATCCTTCATTGATCATTGATCCTTGTTCATTCTTCATCGTTCATTCGTCATTGATCATTGATCCTTGTTCATTCTTCATCGTTCATTCTTCATTGATCATTGATCCTTGTTCATTCTTCATCGTTCATTCTTCATTGACCATTGATCCTTGTTCATTCTTCATCGTTCATTCTTCATTGATCATTGATCCTTGTTCATTCTTCATCGTTCATTTGTCATTGATAATTGATCCTTGTTCATTCTTCATCGTTCATTCTTCATTGATCATTGATCCTTGTTTTTTCTTCATCGTTCATTCTTCATTGATCATTGATCCTTGTTCATTCTTCATCGTTCATTCTTCATTGATCATTGATCCTTGTTCATTCTTCATCGTTCATTCTTCATTGAGCATTAATCCTTGTTCATTCTTCATCGTTCATTCTTCGTTGATCATTGATACTTGTTCATTCTTCATCCTTCATTCGTCATTCATCATTGATCCTTGTTCATTCTTCATTGATCATTTATCCTGGTTCATTCTTCATCGTTCAT